>NW_026909890.1:0-36182 GCF_949316345.1 Pungitius pungitius | reverse complement strand
TGAGATGCCCTGTCGGATGGCGCTCTTGGTGCACCAGCGGCCTCAATTACGGTGTGGAAAACGCAGCTAGTCGACGTCACCAGGAAGGGAACCAGCCCCCCCCCCCCCCCACCCCTTTTGGACCATTTCTTTTGTTTTTCGCACTCACCCGAATTCCGACGTTGATGTTGTGGGCGTCGACCCGCGCCCTCAGGTCCTTGCTGACCTTCTTTTGGCCGAGGAACTTCTTGAGGAACTTGGTGCTGTATTTCAGGTTTGTCGCCGCAGACCCCCCACTGCCACGCCTCGCGATGCTGGATGCCGGGGGAAGTCGTCGCACGTGCACCTCTCCATGCGGCCCGAGCTGCACGCTTTGGCGAGGGCATGGGTCAGCGCCGCCGAGGACACCGCCAGCAGGAAGGCGGTCTCCTTGAATGCTGCGACGGATGTGAAGGAGACGCACGCGTAAACAGCTTGGAAATAGACGTGATTACAGAGCTCCAGATGCATTTGTGGCCATAGGGGCATTTTTTTCTCCCTCCTCCCCCGAGGGTTAAAGACATTAATTCATAGCTTATCATCACGGAGCTCACTACGTCGTCATGGAGTACTACGACCTCGATATTATTCTGCAAGTTTTGTTATGTCACAATTCCTCCACAAGACCTTTTCTTTTGGTTACGCACTGTTATTTGCTCCCCACCCCCCCCCCCCCCCCCCCCCCCGAAGTCGTCACAGGGGTATATTTTGATCCAATTAATTGTTATTTTGACTAGTAAGGATTTTCCCAGATGAAAGTGTGTAATCGTGCCACCCTTTTCCTCTGGGAATGGGCGCTTTCCCGAGATAAAAATAACCACATGGGCCCGAGCACACTCCACCGCACCACAGTTCTTGGCTTTCTACTCCCTCATTACCTCCATGCTGACCTGTTCATGTTTCCCCCCACACTGATATCCATATGCATGAAGCATTTTCTGTGCACAGCAGACCCGCGTGGGACGTGAGCTTTATCCAATATGGTGATTTATCTTATCTTTTTTTTAGTGAGGTTAATCAATGTTTGTGTGAGGTTATTAAAGTACACTCTATTGAAGAAAGAAAAGGATTTTTTTGTCGTTGTGTTGAGGGACTGTGCAGCCCTTCTTAAGTAAAACGGAATAGCAAAGTGTTAGTCACCAAACACTAAGAATAAAACAATAATAAAACAAATACAATAAAAACAAGATACATACAAGCGATCCCTCCAGATGCAGCAGGAACAAATACAGTTTGAGTTGTTGTAAAATCAGTAAGTGTGTGATAATGTGATAGCAGTAAAACAAACAAAAGCATTTTTGTGATAAATGGTTTGAGCTGAGAATGTAACTTCAGATGTTTTCCTTTGATGACTTGTGTGGACATGTGGACATGTGGCTTATGCATCACGCAGATACTGAAAAACGATGAATATGTTATTAAAGACAAACCTAAGCGTCGCCAGTTTTGGCCCCAAAACTAGAGAGAAAAACTTGCCTTATCCTATTTTTCTCTCTCTACTTTTGTTGTCGCAAATAATCACTTGGTTATGATATAAATTCATGTTCCCCCGAGCGTCGTAACGCATGCGGCCAAATGATGCTCACGGACCCGGACGGGTCGGGTACGCACCGCGCGTCAATCAAAGTGAATGATGGAGATTAAAAGAAAAATAGTGCATGCTCTGCACTTCTCTTATTAACACCCATGAAGATAGAAGGCATATATCCGGGACTGGGTGATGGCGGCTTGGTCTGTCGGGTGGCCTGAAAGCCTCCGCCTCACCTCTTTTCAGAAGGCTCCCCCGGCCGTCCAGGCTGCAGTTCCAGCGCTCGTTCCTGAACTGGTAGCGACACTCCAGGAGGCTGAGGCGCACCGAGTCCCGCAGCGTCTCCGCCAGACCGGGCTCCCTGCGGCACAGCCTCTTCTGCCGGCGGGTCAGAGTCATCTGCTCGCACTGCTTCAGGTGGGCCTTCCCCGTCGGAGCTTCGTTTGAAAAGGGGCCTGGTAAGAACACGAATGGCTCCCGACCGGTCAGTCTGGGAGTTGGAAGAAAACGACAACAAAAATAAATAAATAAATACGCATTTGAGATGGTAAATTATCCGTTGGTTTGTTTTCTTCAATGATGTATTCATATTTGACTTCATGAAAAGAAGTGACTTTATTTTACTCAGTTTACTCAGTCCTGTTCCGCCAAACTATTATTTAAATTAGTAAATTAAAGCAATGTATTTTGCTATTGTTTAAATGTAGGTTTTCGTGGCTTGAAAACTAGAACCCCGTTTGCGGAGAGAATGAAGTGCAGTTTAACAAATCCAGAAAAAACACGCATAGTCACATGATAACGACGCAATTACCACCGGTGATTATTATTATTATTATTATTTATTACAATAGATTAGAACCACATTTTGAGAAATTAGCGGATTCGAGCAACGCAACGGCAACAAACCTCTGTAACGCGCAATATTACGCGTGCGTAATTTGGCAAACGTTTGTAATGACGGTCGCGTTAATGCCCTCCAAGCGGGTTAATTTAAATCAACAATTTAAGTCAAATCAATTAATTTGATCGGCAAAGTATAACACTTAAAATCTGCTGACCCAAAATAAGCTGCAGTGTTCGAGAGCAGGATGCAGAGCGCAGCGAGGCGCAGTAGGCAGGCGGTCCGCGGGAGCCTGGAGCGCATGGTGCCGGGTTGGCGCTGCTCTTCATCTCGCTGATTCCTCAACGGAGAAAGTCAGTGCCGTCTGGTCGGCGCATCTGTTTAAGCGACCCCACAGGCACGCGGACTGTGGTGCTGTCGGGCCCAGCGGTCCGCTGGGAGGCAGGGCCTTTTGGGTTTTTTTTTTTGTTATTGCTGCACCCTCATTGGATCGCCTCAGTGTTGTTGCCGTATGCCCCCGCCCACTGTAACTAACGCCACCCAGGTGGAGGAAGCTGCGACGTGACTGCGTTTACCTGCTGGGATGCGGGAAGGTCGAGGACAGCATGCTCTCTTAAATCTGCTGCCAGACCAGGTTACGCGCTGGAACCAGAGCCCTTAGGTCGCTACACCTGACGTGACGTTTCACCCACGAGGACAGCACACCTGCACGCTGACGCGTACACTGACCGTGGGGAGACCTAGAGAATCACCCCAGTTGTATACGTGCATGCATACTATTGCATCATAGTCAGTGCAATCCATTCATTTTATGGAATCACAGCGTCCAAGAGAAGAAGTAAAATAATTCACAAAGTTTGGGAGGGTAAATGACATGGGCCTACACGGTGTATTAAAGAACACGTGTCCTGTACATTGCTTAAAACGTTCTATCTTTATTTGTCCTTCAGGGGAAAAAGCAACCGTCGATGGAGCGCCATCTAGTGGATTCGATGTAGACATTTTGAAACTTCAATGTAGTTTTATACATTAAAAAAGGGGAATTAGGAATTTTAGCAGTTTTTCATTTCATTTATTAATTTATTTGAGATTTAAAATGTCAAATATATTTTACATTTTTGTTTGTGACTTGGTGAAAAATATATTTTTATCTTCTCCAGTGGTTGTTTTTATGACGGATACATCTGGAAATGATATAATATAATCACCCCACAATAAACACATTTGAAATTTGATCAAATAAGCCAATGTGAAAACTACATGTGAATTTACAACGATTTGTTAGTTTAATTAAAGAGATCTGCAGAAAGCCCCCCTGACTCTATAATGAGAGGCAGTGGAGTTATTGATTATTCAAAGGTAGTTTGCCGAGAGGTTCATAGATTACTTTATTTCTCACTATTTAAATTCCGAAGCAGACGGATATTGACGTATTTCCCAATGTGTGTGTCTCCGTGATCCCGATCCACGGAACAACAGGAACAAGGAGGCCGATGACACCGGAAAAAAAAGAGCCACACAGTCAGGACCAGGAAGTAAGGCGGACGGAGACGTTCCAGAAGAAGGTACTTTTATTTGTGAACGTGAGACATTAGTGCGTCGCATATATTCTTCTTTTTATGAAATAACGTAAAACGTGGAGATAAACTAGCCCACCGGTTTCCTGTAAATCGCGGAAGTTTGAGGCCGCGATACTTTGGCGTTAAAGTTTCGCCCAGGAAGTTTTTTTTTTTAATTCATTTTTTTAGGACATCTCCTCTCGAAATTAATGTATCTGTCTTTGTTGGCTACGTGACGGAATTCGATACAACGTTAAGAGTTGTCAACGTTAGTCTGTAATTGAACGTAACGTTAGTTTTAAAATAACCGTTTCCAGCGTTTTTAACGTTAACACTACTTTGAGTTGTTGGGTGAGTGACAGCTCGGTAGCTAATGCTAACGGCTAACGCAACGTTACTGTTTGATATGGGTTACAATGATGAAATAACGTATCGGTCCGTGTGGACTTTGCAATGGGACGTGACGGGAGGTTCTTCTCTGAGTTGGTAACGTTGAGTCAACAGTTCCCAACGTTTTTTAACGTTAACGCCGCTTTAAGCCGTTAAGTGAGTGACGGCTCACAGACGGCAGGTAGCCTCACGTGACTCGCAACAGGCGGAAGTAACGTCATTGTTGGATACCAGTTAAAAGGCCCCTCTAAGAGTCAAGTTCAGAACCCGCGATGACACTCTGCTAAGTATCTGATTGCGACAACACGAACCTGACATTCCTGTTTCCTCACAGGAGCAGCCATTAAACACAGAGGACCGTCTGAGGCGCTAAATTCACCCTCGATGAATCACATCAAGTCGTTTGTTTAGAGTGTAAACAGCACAGGGTGTTTGTTTGTTTGTTTGTTAAGGATCCCCATTAGTCTACGCCGTAGTGGAGACTTTTCTTCCTGGGGTCCAGGTAAAAACATTGAGATACAAATCATGAAATGCAGCATGATCAATGCTGGTGAACTGAAACACAAACTTGAAGAACAACAATGTCATCATCATGTGGGTAAAATAGATAAGGTACACTGTGCAAGAGGTTCGTTCGTACTTGGAATGATTTTGCATTAATCGATTCATTTCATTAGTCAGTTCCTGGGTCAATAAAAGGTGAAGGCTGTAAGGCCGAACCCAGCATGCATCCGGTGTATTGACTTCTTCATTTATGACTATTTCATACTCCTATTAGGCTCAAAAGCTGGGCTCTCTCTGCGACCAGCGCCTTGTATGTGCAATTGTCCAATGTGCAATTGGATATGTGTTAAATATGCAGCCGAAGAGTGCAGTGAAAATAAGAGGGATCTGAAACCGCCACTTTACAATATACAATCAAGTGGTTCAGGAATCCGAATAGAAACCGCATTTACAGCACATTCACTAAACTACTTCTCGATGTTAGTTTCCTGTTTCATTAACGGCAGAAACTATTGTAAACAAATACTGAGGTTTTTTTTTGCCATCTAGTTCCATTATATTGGAGGCAGACATCTCTACGGCTGATAACCCCAATACTACACAACCTGCACCGGAACCATCTAGATTCATAACTTACAGGTAAGAGGTATTTTTGTATTGGGTAAAAGGGCCCCTCAACTTAGCCTTGTTGAACTCTGCAAGGGCCCTGGAGATGAATTGAATGACACTCTCAACCATAATGTTTTTTTTTACCTTTTTCACCTAACATATTTTAACTTTTTCTGACATTTATTGATTATTTATTTTGACTTTCTATGACAAAATATTCAAACTTTTTTTTCCATGACATCTTTCAACCTAATACATTATGACCTTTTTGCTATGATATATTTCAACATAATATAGGTGACCCTTTTCATCAAAACATTTTTTAACATATTTAATTTTTAATGACTTTTTTATTATTTTTTATTTTATAGCATATATTTAGAATTTCATTTTCTTGATTTTTTTTTCAACCTAACACACACACACACACACACACATATATAAGTGAATACTACTATATGATTAATGATCCCTCTTTCTTGCTTCACTGTGTGCTATTTTTACCTGACATGCAATACTGCTTTTTCCTTCTGCAGGTGAGCCAAGATGGGCGCTTTGTCTAGCGTTTTTAAGGGCCTGTTTGGCAAGAAGGAAATGAGGATCCTGATGGTCGGACTGGATGCTGCTGGAAAGACCACCATCCTGTACAAGCTCAAACTGGGAGAAATTGTTACCACGATCCCGACCATCGGTGAGTCCTCCTCCTCCTCCTCCTCCTCATCCTCGCACCGCACCGTCCCCTCTTTGTTCCCACCATCCAACACCTCCGTTTTCCCTCACCCATCAGGTTTCAACGTGGAGACGGTCACATACAAGAACATCAGCTTTACGGTGTGGGATGTCGGAGGTCAGGACAAGATCAGGCCCCTCTGGAGGCATTACTTTCAAAACACAGAAGGCGAGTGACTTCAGCCTGTCGGACTGTTGTTGAGTCCCCCGTTACGTGTGCAGACCTTTCATCTACTTCCTTCTTACAAACCTCTACTGTTTCCCATCCGTCAGGCATTATCTTTGTGGTGGACAGCAACGACCGGGAGCGAGTCGGAGAGGCCAAAGAGGAGCTCATGCGAATGCTGGCCGAGGACGAGCTGAATCAGGCTGCGCTGCTCGTGTTGGCCAACAAACAGGTGGATTTGAGTCACTATTCTTCTTCTCCTTCAAAGAAATCCTCGGCATTGTCAGTCGGCGAACCTTCCCCCGATTCATTGGATTTGTTCTGATATCCCAGATCACATGATCTGTGCTGGTGTTGTTGTTGATTGAGCGTTGCGTCTTCTTGCTCCTCCAGGACCTGCCCAACGCCATGGATGCAGCCGAGGTCACAGACCAGCTGGGCCTACAAACCCTGCGCAACAGAGACTGGTACATCCAGGCCACGTGCGCCACTGGAGGGAACGGTCTGTACGAGGGCCTCGACTGGCTCTCCTCCAAGCTCAAAAAAGGAAAATGATGTTCCCTGCCACCTGTGTGCAGTGTGACGGCAGACTGTACCCCCCACCCCCCCCCCCCTCCACGGGTCTCATTCTCTCCTTTGCTCTCTTTCCTCTGAAGCCTCGGACCTTTTGGCCGGTGCTCCCCAGCATCTGTGTTCTGTGGGCGAGTGATTTTTTTGTTGTTTTGGAGCAGCCGTGTTGTTCTCACCTCGTGCGCTTTACTCCTCCGATGTCTCCACAAAGTCTCCACAAAGGAACGTCCTGTGTAGTTCAGTTTGTACATCTGCAGGTGACCGATCGGTTCACATTCTCTAAAATGAGGCTTTTTGGAACATTAAAGTTTGGACACTTGCAGTGCACACTTGCTACTTTATACTTTTATACCTTTCCCCATTAATTCAATCATGTCTGCAGCTTTTTACTTAAGTTCAAGTTCTGCCTCTTCTATAACCTGATACTTCTACTCCAGGTTAGGCGGCAGAAGGCTAGTGTATGTTTACATGAAGGGAGGTGTGCCGGCTCTAGTGTTTTCTAAAAGACGCGCTGGTTGTTCCCCACGTTGTGGTGAGCGTTCTGTATGAATCAGCACTATAAATGCTTCAATGTGTTTCCTCCGCCAGAGTTATTTATAGTATGTGTGTGTGTGTGTGTGTGTGTGTCCCCATGCCTGTTTGCACAACCATGTCAACTTGCACAACACAACACGAACAAGGGCAGATGTCGTCTATCTGCCTTTGTTCCAATGTGAACCTTTGGGAAGTTTAATGTCTTTTCATTAGAATATGGAATAATTCATTAATGTGAGAAAGAAATGCCTCACAGATAATCCGTTCAAATTCTTCTACACTTCGCCAAAGTAAAAAAAAAAAAAAAAACGTGGCAGTGAATTTGGGGGTCAATGGATTTTGAATTGAGGTACTTGGCCTCGGTGCGGATTTACCGTGGCGCCGATTATTATAACTGCAGAGTGGAATATCAAATATTTGTAATATTTTAAACTGTATAACATTTTAAGTTGTGGGTGTGGTTTTAATGAGAATGTTTTCAAATGTCTTATTTGTTTTTTATCAAAGATGTAATGGATGTCCTTTTCTCGGTGAAACTGATGAAACGTCAGAAAAGATCAAACCCACATCCGACCTCATCGGTCCGTGTGAGGCTGGCTCAGAAATAGTGCTCCCAAGCTTTAGTTCTGATTTACTTGCAATTGATTAATAAATCAATAAATCCACAATTACGTTGCCATCATTCATTAGATTGTTTTATTTTTATGGGAGAATATTATATCTATATCTACGGCTTTTATTCCCGTCCCTCATCCTTTCAATCCTAATATCATTATCTTTATTCATGTCTTTTCCCAATAAATATAATAAGCTAGAAACAAACATAACAGTGATAAGTGACATCAGTGAAGGAAGAGGCAGAAAGCCTCCACCCAAATAATGAGAATGAGAATGATGATTCTCTGTATAGTCGTATTTATCTCACAAATGTTGAGTTACAGACTTCACCTGTGAGCACTACAAATAAACAAAGCATCAACTTCTTCACTCAAACAACTTCCCTCCTCAAGTCTTAACCGGAGAACAGCAGATCAACGACGTCTAAAGCAATTACGTCACGATACATCCATTAAATGCACAAATGTGACGGTTACTTGCGTTTCCTGAGCGTTGCCACTGGAGGGCTGCAAACACTCATGGTTAAAAATAAATTATGAGAGGAGCAGACTTTCAAAATAAAACCACCAAAACAGGAAACTAATTTATGTAGTGCTATTCTATTTATTCTAACAGTGTAGAGTGTATCCGCCTGAACGCAGGTAGGCAAGAAGAGTAGACTGATCTCCACACCAGGAACGCTAATAGGCGTCATTTCTAGAAAGCCCCCCCCTTGCCCACGGGTCTAAGGTAGTGCTTGTAGGAAGACGCCTTGTGCTAATGAGGACTGATGGTCCCTGAGGGCCACGGAGCACGAAAAGGGCCGGGCGGACGGAGGCGCGGTGCAGAGCCTGCAGACCGCCGGTCGCCCTCCTTTTCCTCACTCCGGTCTGGATATTAGGTGGCCAATTCTCCACAGAGTTGTTACCTTGGAAACAGCACCTCACGTATTTCGTATGGAGCAACTGAGTAGTTAGGGAGATTGGGGGGGGCTGGAGACGAGGCCGAAGGTGCAGGTGATGCTCGCTCTTCGTCTGGCTCACACGTTGGGGACACAGCCTCTTGGATTGAACAGAGGTAATCTCTGATCCACATCCCAGCGGAGGAATCCACCCCCCCCCACCCCCCCACCCTGCTGCCCGTCACCCTTTATATTGGAATTACAAGATGCTCCGGGACCTGATATTTTCTTTCAAAGGGTCCTGCTTAGAGCTGGGGATCTTCCACGCATTCACCCTCACATCCCGCCTGCTCTACACCGAGTCTCTCACGCCCTCTGACTATCAAATGAAGCTGAAATAATTCTAATAGGATATATGGAAACACACTCCCCCCCCCCCCACACACACTGCGCTACACTTGACCTCTGCTTGGCTCTCTCTGCTTTCCGCTGAATCTCACTTTGATGTGTGACTTCACAGCACATCGACCCTTCGCTCACCCCACCATAATGTCAACTTTTCAGCACTAAAGTTGTCACTATTTCTTCCCATTGTCCCTCGGGGGGGAAAGTCCTGAAGGCCTGTACTTTGGTGCACTTTTGAGGTTGAGTATTTCAATTTTACGCTACTATTACTTTACATTTGTTCCCTGCTATATTTCTTTGACAGGTGTACTTATTTGACTGCTTTTCAGTTTAAGGGGAAGGCAAAAATTGAACTAACTGATATATCACCATGAAACATCCCCAGCTATCTACATGATAGCAAATTTGTTGCTACCATGTAGTAGTTTTGAGAAATTGTTAATAATGTTATTATTAATGTTAATAATTCAGGATAGATCCGTCCAAGCGTGGTTTTAGGACTCCAGCTTTACTTTTAGTGGAATACTATTAAGTGGTTTTAATGCTCCTATTAGGAAAGTGAACTTCCTCCACCACCGATGACCCCCCCCCCCCATCCCAGGGGAGCGGGGGCTCTGCACCATTGCCTGTCATCGATCAGCCGCTACAATGATTCACCGGGGGGGGGGGGTATCGATCAAAGGGCCATTGGTAATGACTTGTAACTGGTGGGAGGGGGGGGCAGACAAAGAAGTAGTCACACGTAGTCACAGTGTCGAGCGGCGGTTAACAACCAAAACAGGGTGTTCTACGAGTGTTAATGTGAACATGTCGTCCCGCTCGCTCCAGTGATTGGGTCAGACAGCGTGGGCGGATGTGTTCTTCTCACTAGATGCATGCGCGTGTAGCACTGGTGGTCGGTGTGTATTTCTTGGCCCCGCGAGAAGTCACAGAAGGCGCTCAGCGGTGCGCCTGTGATCGGCCGGTTGTGTGTGTGTGTTTTAAAAAAAAAATCCTGTCCATCCGCCCCCACACGCAGCAGAGGAAAGCAAGAGTTCACCTTTTCCACAAAGGCAAGTCGTTTCCGGCCTTTCACATCGCCATGGAAACACAGGATTTATCCAGTTGATTGGCAGTGGGGGGAGGCCGAGGCCCTGCAGTTGAGAAAGTTTTCCGCCGTAGATAAGGAAAAATAAAACCCAGATCATTAATTATGAATAAATCATCACACCAAACTAAATCTGTTGTATTGTTTTTGTTTGAACGCTATCAAATGTATTACCACCTAATACAACATGTGAGTTTCACTGCATTCCCTCCATCGTCTTTTTGAGGTTTGAGGTTTGAGGTATTAACGTGTGAACAATATTGACTTGACAGAAATTCCCACATTAATTAATAGGTTTGGCGGTCCAATCTCTGCCTCCTGACGTTCCCACGCCGACGTGTCCTTGAGCAACACCACTGGGCTCCCGCCATTCGCATCACTCAAAAACTTTACTTATATGTATATAACGGTAATATTAAGGCACTTATACTTCTTCCCGTGCTCTAATTAAATTTCAAAATACCTTCCATCCCGCACTTTTCTCTCTTTGGAAGCCTGTCCCTGTTACTTAAAAAGCATAAATAGACCGAAATGACTCTCAATAGTATCTTTAGGCCCTTTTCGCAGAAACAAAAGAAAACTTTTTTTCCCCTTTTTTCAATATGTCAATGCTAATTTTAGCGCTAAATGTTAGTGTTACAGATTTTCTTTTATGTTTTATACAGTTAGCTCGAAACTTTTATATTATTGTCTTGGAAAAATGGAAAAACACACCTGACCTTCGGTACACTCCGTAGCGGATATCTAACGCACCCTTTTTAGTGAGGCGGTCTACCGGTAGATGCCCCTCTGTGATTCTCGCTCCGCTTTGCTCACCTGCCGACGTTTGTTCCCTCTCCAACTCAGCACATCTGCAATCCGTCAAGTGGACAACAAAATTAGCAACGCACCCAGTACAAGTGTGTCCGATTACTCGTGTCCCAAGTTAAGTATTCATCATATTTCTTAAAAGGTCGTCTTTGCGCTATCAGGATGCGCGCGTGCTATGTGGCTAACATCAGGCAGCTAACATTAGCTGGCACGTTAGCTAATTAGCTAGCTAGCTTCTTCACTTTAAGTAATCTAACTTATACTTGCGTTCGTATGAAGTGTCAATTTATTCATTTTACTCGCTGTGCTTGCTTTTACCTCCTTATAAGTTAAATTCCCAACATTTAAAACCGTATAGTAGTAGTACTTATTTTTTTAGCAAATCAAAAGAATGAAAAGTTGGAAGTAATACCTAGATATATTTCTATATTTTAAATTAACGTTACATTATTCTACATCATTCAATAATCTTGTCTGATGTATACAATTAAAGGGAGCATTTTGAATGTTAAAATGTTGTTGTTGTCCATCACTTCAAAAGTTGTTAATTTTATTCTAATTAATTGTAATTTGTAGCTACTAATATATAAGTAACATCAGTCGATCCGACAACCCCAGCATGACAATGTTTTCTCATATTCTACTCACTACAAATATCTAACCCTCCACTGGACAAAGATAAGTGCTTCGTGGCAGTTATTCAGCCGGATTTCTGCAAAGTTAAAAATGGCGAGATGATAAATGTTGGGGGAATAATTGGAACAGTCTTGGTTCACTGTGTGGTGGACACGAAGTGGAAGTGATATCCATCATCGCGGACATTTATACCTTTGCGTTACCTCTTTGTACCCAGTCGATCCTGTACGCTGCTTTAATAGCTCCAATGTCATTGGGTAGTGGTCTGAAGGTTACAGTAAGCAGTGCATGTATACGCAGCCTCACTACGTGGGGAGGGTTGATGGATGATCGATGTCTTCCGAAAGTTTCCTTCTCTCTGTCTCCCGTACTGTACGGTAAGAACGCCGCTGCCAGGTTGTGTTGTCTCACTGCGTCCCGAGTCCCGCTGTCATTGACATTCATCCCCACTCCCCTCACCCCCCCCCCCCCCCCCTCTAATAACCTCAGATGGCCGGTTTCCACTGAAGCGAGGGCAGATCTATTGTGCCACAGTGTTTCTGGGTCGATGCGCTCTCACAGCTGAGATGGAGAGAAAGGAGGAGGACAAACTGGGTTCCTCGGCGTCCTCAGGGACAACCAAACCGTCCCTTTAAACGCCATGAACATAAAACCCGTAGAAGTGATATTTGAAAAGGACAAAATGTTTATTAGGTGAGCGGCCTGCTGTATCTGACTGCTGTATAGACAGCTCCAGAGCCGACACTAATACAGCAGTGTTTATGAGCATGCTCATCGAATCCACAGAAGCTGCTAGTATTCAGCAAGTTGTACCTCTGCAGTGAGCGTAATGCTGCATGTCGTAGCTGTTATCCAAATACGGGTCTTTTTGTTTGTCAATAGTTCTGCTTTGCTATGTAGCATGAAATCCAGCCACACAGCATGTTGTGTAAGATGTAATGACGTTCGCATTTTGCATATAAATTCCTTGCTGTGAGGTGTTAAGTATCAACAAATATTACATTTATTAACAAAAAAGCTCCAGTATGATGAAAGCAATGTCAACCAGGTTTAAGACCAATCATATTTATTTATTTATAGTTGCAGGCTGCTCTGGCTATAAATTAAAGTGCATTACAGATTCATTAAATATGAATTATTGTATTTTTTAATATTGTCCAGTTACCTTTGAAACAACCTTTTCCTGCCTGAAAAAATGAGTCAGTGCTCCACTTTCTAATTTCAATGTCCAGATTTTGTCGCCTGGTTGAGGCCATTTTTTGGATTTTGCACATGGGTTTTTAATGGAAACAGAAACATGAAACCATCATTAAATGTTGCGTTGCCAAAGCGGTGATGAAGAAACATTAGTAAAATCATTTTTAAGTGAGTGCTGCTAGCAGAAACACGTTCCGCTTGTTAATAATCCTTCTAAATCATGGCGGGGAAAACAAGTAAACAGTCTGCTCCGGGTTGTGGTTGCGTACAGAGTTTACTGAGTGAACACTTCAGACGAGGCTTTTTAGCTGCAGCTCATTCTCGGGGGGGGGGGGGGGGGTGCATGCTTTTCAGCGCGGTGATTCTTTTAACGCGTAGACGCACGCCATTATAGATCCATGTAATCGATGACGCCGCCGCACTAATTCCCCAGGAGGCCGTCTGACGCACACTCAAATAGTGTTTGTGTTTGTCTCGACTTTGTTTGGTAGGCACTGACATGGGGAAGTGATCTTCAGAATGTGTTAACGTGCGCGTCTTTGCAGGTTTTGTCGGGCTTGCCTTTGGCTCAAGTGGCCAGGCGCCGGCTGACAGGCGGATGCATCCACTTCCTGCGAGCCGGCTGGACACGACGGACAGGCCGGTGTGCTGCGTAAGTCGCGTGCCGCCCCACCAATACATTATTCAACACTCTCATCACCAAGAGAACCTCCATCCTCTTTTATCTCTCCATCTCCTGGCTGATTTTATTTTCCCTCCCTCCCCTTACTCTCTTTATTCATCAGCGCCCACTACAGCAAAGAGCAGCCTCTTTCCAGGATTCTCGCAAATTCTCTTCGATTTCGCGTGTCCGCTTGGCTTCGCTTGGCCACTTGTGGCTCCTTTTTGGTGTCGTCTTCTCTCTCTGATACGGCGCTGCACATGATTGATCTCGCTACGGATTCGTCCTCAATGTGTTTCAAGGGCGTTCCTGAACAGCTGATGTAACGTCGGGCTCTGTCCTCGACGATTACAATTACAATAATTCTAGCCTGCAAACCAACAGCCAGCGTTGGGGGGAAGAGGGGGGGGGGGGGGGGGGGGGGCACAGACAGAGCCAATGTTAATGTTGCCTTCCTCCTCGTTGTTCTCACCTCGCTCGCCATGCCAATCAATAACAACCTCGCCTGGGGTCCAACTCGCTGTCGTCATTAGCCGCTGTTGACAGTAGGAGATATTTCAAGGGTTTACTCTCCCTCTCTCTCTCTCTCTACACCACCACCCCCCCCCCCATCCCCCTTCACCCCTATTCCTGGTACAGTAGATGCTTCAAGCATTCCTCCACCCGCCCCCCTGCTAGCTCAGCCCCACACAGGACCCCGTCCCTGGACTCCCCTTTATTACCATATCATGAGATGTGCTCGAGGCGCGGAGCAGTACAGCCTGTGTCTTTAAGAGAGGGGGAGAATATAATGAGTAACGGGGAGGAAATAAGGCATGGAGTGAGCGAGTGAGAGAGAGGGTGAGGGAGTGGGTGAGTGAGTGTGAATTTATCACGGGGGAAAATGTGTGGTTTATTCTTGGTTGTGTGCTGAGCATCAACTGCACCGGCATGCCCAGTCTACCAGCGCTCACACTACTGAAGAGTACGCCCCTCTCTCCCTCTCTCTCTCCCTCTCTCACACACACACCCAGGCTCTCCTGCCCAACCTCTCCCTCCCTCCCTCCCTCCCTCACACACACACACACACTCACGCACGTGCTCGCAGTCACACACGCGCAGTGCTGTCAGCAGCGCCGCCGCTGGACCACAGCCATCTCACGAAGGAGGTTTCCAGCGGAGGCAGGAGAAAGCCGGAGCGAGACAAAGGGAAGGAGGACGGTACGAGGAGAGGAGCGAATAGGAGCGCTTGGACCGGCACGGGGGAAGGAGAGACCCGGCGCTTTGTGAAGAAGAGAAAGCAGAGGGGAACCGGAGGAGGGAGGAGGAGAGAGAGAGAGAAGAGAGAAAAAGAGGAGGGGGAACAGGAATCGCATCACTTTGAGCTGCAGCGGACCGTGTCGCAGCATGGGCAATGCACCATCCCAAGGCATGTCAACCCTTTCTCCTTGCATACTTGTGCAGCAGGTATCATGTTTGATTCTGCGTGCCGCGCTCACCGGCACCAGCCGGCTCTCCCGCTGTTACGCTCTGTGAGAGCAGAGCGATGGAGGTGGGCGGCTGGGGGGGAGGGAGGGGGGGGCTCGTGAAGCGCGCGGCATCGCTTGAGGAGAGCGATGCCGCGCTGCAAGGGAGCATCGGTTAGCGGGTAGTAGGTGGGGAGGGAGGAGGCAAACGCTGGGTGGAGGCTCCATTTGTTGAAGCAGCAAGAAATTTGGGCGGGGGGGGGGGGGGGGTTGGGGTAGAGCAGAAGTACCATCAGTGAAGCAGGTGGTGCTTGTGGGTGTAAATCTGAGTGTGTGTGTGTGTGTGTTTGAGAGATTTTCTGGCTTGTGTGTTGTTGAACGCAAGGTGTGATAGTGCTTCCCTGTTGGTGTGTGTTGGAATGGTGGCTGCAAAACTGCCTCTTGGAAGTAAACTGGTTTGTGCGTGTGTGTGTGTGTGTGTGTTTGTGTGAAAGACAATAAGATAGAGAAGAAATAAAGTCAAGACAAATGAAAGACCCGGTGGATGTGATGATGACCCTAATGAGGGAACTAGGCAGCCTTGAGTGGTGTAAATGGGGGATGGTACTGTAAATGGATTATCGGGTGGGTCAACTCCTTCATGCGATGGTCGCTTTATTCCCTTGGGCTGCCCCCCCCCCCCCCACACACACACACTCTCTTTCACTGTTGCTCTTTTTCTAAATCTGAAATGAAAAGGCTTGAAGGTGTCTGATTCCTGGTGAGAAGCAGGCATCTGCTGCTACATGCATGTTGCATACGTCTCCATTCTCCTGGCTGCATGCGGGTGTGTATGTGTGACACCTGGGTTTCAAGAAGAAGGAGTGTAAATGTTAAATAACAACACTGAAACACTGCTGGGACTGAAAGGAGGAGGAAGATGATCTTCTCTCAAGATGCAAACACATGAACGCCCACTTTGAGAGAAAAGGGCAGCGCCGCACGGCTCTGTGAATTCATTCATCAACGTTCATTTCCCCTTCTAGCTCTTCTTTCTCCCTCACCTGTTTTTCCCCTGCGTTCATCCTCCTCCTCCTCCTCCTCCTCCTCCTCCTCATCCCTTGCTTGCCTCTCACACAGGGACAGTCTGGTAGCTGGCGTGGAGAGGGGGGCCGAGGCGACAAGTGTAGAAGATAGGCGAAACGGTGAAAGAATGAAAGGAAAAAGACCAGAAAGGTGTTGGTGCGTAGTTGCACAGGTGAGATGGGATGCTGAGGGCTGGTGTGAGGATGAGGCCATTACTTGGATGCTCTTTAAGCTTATTCTCTTATGTGTTTGGTCAAGAATAGTGATCTCCAGGTGTCTGATCGCCTTCCTGTGAATTGATATTTCTTGGCAGACTTATTTTTCTCAGGTGAAGGCAGACACAAGCTGCAGAGTCATGAGACTTTTTAAGCCAGAGGTCTTTGTATTTATTGGAAAGGTTTTGCAGCTGTATCCCTGCCGTGGCGATGGGCGGCGCATGGAGTAGAGTGATGCGCTGGGAGCCGCGAAGGTTGGCGGTTCAAATCCCGGGCTGCCCCATGTGCCGTGTCGCACCTAACCCCTAATTGCTCCCCAGGCAAAATGTAACGCATGGGTTATAATGCAATGTAAGTCGCTTTGGATAAAAGCGTCAGCTAAATGACACGTAATCTAAAGCTGTATTTTGGAGCTCAATTTTTTAAGGGATCGGCTGAATACTGGGCCATTTATGTGTTTTTTTTTAATACTAAAAATGAAACAATTGAGTCGCCCGAATGTCAAAGCACTGGGTTTTATTCATACATAAGCCCGACAGCTTTTCATACTGTGCTGGAACAAAAGACTCGTAGCTCTCTGGACCTGTGCTATTCAGGATGGTGGCCGCTGTAGCCGGTAATAATTTCACTTAACGCAGCCAAAGACCATGCTAATGCGCGGTCCGTCCGGGCGTAGCTTTGCCAAGTCGGCCCCCCGGTGAGGAGGTGTACCTTCATCTGGTGGTCACCATCGCGGCCAATAGAAACATTTTCATGCGGCCATTACAGTTGTGCCAGTTCACGCTGAAAGACTAAACCGCAGAGAATAGATTAATGCGGAGCCGAGCATTAAGCCCGGTGTTCGCCCGCTGCAGAGCTAACGCTTATCGCAATGTCACCATTGTGCAGAGACGGCAGATCCTGGTAGCTTTGTGGCTCCCTGCTACACCCCGTGTGTGTTCGGCAGAGGTTTATGTCGGCGCGCATGTCGGCCTATCCGCTGATCCGCTCTGGCGAGGCGGCGCCGGCAGTGACTTGAGATGCTGTTTTTGCCGAAGTGATGTTACACCGTATGAAGGGAGAACACACGCACGCGGTGTGGGCGGAGGCGGTGATGTGGTGAAGAATAGAATTCGTAACGCGCCGTGACTTACTAAATAGAAGATGTGTCATTTGGACAGAGACTGAATGAGGTAATGCGATGACCTCGTCTGGCCCGCTGTGTTTTCTGTGATATGCGTGGATTTGATCACAGGAAATGTGGTGGATTTAGACTCGGCACTGCCTTCAGACATGTTAACAAAGCGATGACACACGCAATGCTGTGGATGGACACACTGTAGGGGCACGGATGAACCGTTGAGTCATTGTCATATTATTGACAGTGAATTCATTTTAGTGCCTAGTACTGAACTGATTATAAGCCACACACAAAATACTTAGGTAAACGCTTTTCTGAAGGGACAATAGTTTTGTTTTTCCCACTTTTCAATTGAGAGGACAACAACTGACAGGTGGACTGTCCCTAGTTTTGTCATCCTGTGCCTGTGTGACATTTATCCACCATGCACGGGCTCAAATCAACCATGTTCTATCTCCTGTTGGTCGACGTGCGTATGAATAAGGATCAGATTACACGTAATGAGTTTTTATTTTTTTTCCACATCAGATCAAAGCCTCTCCCATGCGTGTGGAGCTCCGCATGTTTGTGAAGTCCCTCCTTTTTGCACTTACACACACACACCTGCTTCGCCTGTGCAACACAAAGCCCCCCCTGAATGCCGCCTCGCGATTGGCTGTCGATGATGCAATGTTTTGTGGCAGAGGAGCAGCTCGTTTTGAGGGCACCTCCGAAGTAATTGACCCAGCCGGGAATAGCGTCGACAGAGTTCTGATGCGGATGTAAATCTGCCGATCGGCACGGAAACGTCGATGAGCGCACTGCACGCACACGTTAGAGGGGGCGGGGGCTCACAGCGATGGACAAACGCCAGACTCCTCTCGGTCCTTCTGTCGGGCCGTGCTTTACGCTGTGCTTGTCCTTGTCACAGCAGGCAGTAAGTGTTGGCGCGCACATATGTGCCTCGCCTTAAGTGAACACTGGGAGCAGACATTTGCGGGGTGAATCCGTGGAGGCGATGATGATGATGATGATGACGGCGGATGATGGCGGCGGCGCTGTCGTCACATCTCGCTCTTTGCTCTTTTTCCGGTCGTGTACTTGTCGAGGAGATGGCTAATGCGAAACCGAGTGTTGTGAGTCAAACTCTTTGCGAGCCGGTTTGTGCTTCTCCTCGGGGGGGGGGGTTTGCGGCCCATATGATGAGCTTCTCAATGCTGCTGCGGTAATCACACTAGTTAGCCCTCAAGGTCCTTAATGATGCAAGAGTGTTAAATATTACATCCATTTATCAAGTGTCCTTTTTTCCGTGCCACAGTTTTTGATATCCGCGCATACTGATGGGCTGAGTGATACGAGCCATCCATGTAAATGCTTGTTTTATTAAAGCGATGGATGTATGAACCCTTCGGGGGGGAGCCGTGTTGGTTGGTCTCTGATAGAATGTTTTTCTCCTCCGCTTCAAAAGCGTCTGAGAGAAGACGGAAGTGAAGGAAGAGCGAGTCGGTTACTGACGACCTTTTGTTCTGTCAAAGCACACTGTTAAATGTTAAAGTTATTATCCTCACTTCTATCCATCTGGGATAATGTGAAGTCAGACATGCAGTGCTTGGATGGATTACTCCTTGAACACAAAAAGATCTTTGTTATTCATTAAAGCGCCAACACATCTGAGTTTCTAGTTTACAAAACAAATCCTCCGGAGCGCCTTGGTAGCCAAGTGGTTACGGTGGGTGGGTTGCCGCTCCAGTTTGATGTGGTTCAGGCAGGTCGGTCGCCACGGTTACAATGACCACCATTTGTAATGGGCAGGAAACGATCATGATTCAAAAATACAATAAAGTCGTCTGCTTTGTCCTCGGCCCGTCTGTAACGGCGTCACCTGACATCCTGCTTTGCTGCAGTCGTTATTACAACAGCAGCCCGGGGGCGTGGGCACGCGGCGTCAGTGTCACATCTGTCGCTTCGGGGCACGGGTCCAAATTACAGATGCGGTCCCCCACGAAAAAAAACACGTTGGAAGGCTATTTATGTCATGGCTTTGCATCTCTTTCAACATGAATAACAAGGTATATAACACACATGAATGACACATTCATTCATTCACTTGGATTTCTTGGAGATAATGAGGTAAATATTCATATTTGCTTGTCAAAAGGTAGTTATTTGACTTCACAGCCCAACTTTTCTTTCCTTTTTGGGTCTTTGAAACTTCATTTCCTTTTCTGCAGAAATGCTTTCAATCAAGACTTTTGGGATGCGTGTTCAGTTGTCTTTGGCGTCTCTGGCGTTGCGCTGTAATTGCAGGTGTGTGTTACTGCCAATGCAGAGGAGCACCCGCCGGTGGTCCAAACGCTGGTCCTCCGGTGATGGTGACTTAAAAGAAGCTCTTTGAGATTATTACAGAATACAGACGGATTAGATTCCTTGTGGTACATGTTACCCCCCCAACCCCCCCCCCTACCCCCCCTAATGCAGCCTGTGGCAAACTGCACACAGAGGATTGACAGCAAGCAAAGTAATCCCACTGTCAGTATTTTGAGGATGTAACGTCTTACTCATTTGTGGTAAAAACCTGCCTGCGGCAAAGTTAAAACGGCTCATTTAAGATTACGCTTGAGCGTGTAGATTTTAACTCTGTTTAACCCGGAGCCCAGTCGTTATGCTAAGCTATGCTAACAGGCCGATGGCTCCAGCTGCACATATATAGTCATGTTGTTGCTATTGTTGTTTTTTTTAATGCTTAATTCTAGACTGCGTTGTATTGCAGCGTTTTACTGATCGAAACGAATAGGGTAGTTATTTAAAAGTTTTTCATCCTTATTTCTTTTCCCCCCCCCCCGAGACTAATGAGCTCCCCGACGAGCTTTGTGCAGCAGCACGCCGCTGCTCCTCCGAGTGGTGTCTCCAGCACCCGTTTAAGCCTCACCTGGCACGCCTTTTAATACTGTGTATAGAAATGGGGCGCACAGTGGTACATCTGCTTCCTCCCTTCACGGGACATCGGCAGTCTAAACATAGCAAATGCAGATCATGTTGCACAGTTCCCCCCCCCCCCCCCCCCCCTGCCTGGAAGCTTGTGTTTTGTTTTGTTTTTGAGGTTATTATTAAACACTTAAAGCCGAGGCGAATGCCTAGAAAGCGTTTAGAGGGAGTGGAGGGGAATCACCTGCAAACGGGAACCCGAGTGAAACCTGTTTTTTTTTTTTTTTTCGAGCCCGATTTACCTCCCGTTACCAATTTCTCTCGATTTCCCCAAAAACCTCCAGTGGGCGAGGAAGGAAGCGGGAGGCTAAATAAAGACGGTGCCGGTAGAAGCTCCCTCGGCCCGTTTCCACCACGTTCTCCTCCCATCGCTCCTGACTTTCATTCCCAAGCTGCTCAGACAGGAATACAAAGCAGGTCCTCCTTCTGCTAGCGATGGATCCATATGTCCCTCATCTCATCCTGGTCTCCAAAGACTCCTTTAATCATCTCCCTGCTTTGCTCTCCTTCGACTTGACACTCGACTTCCAGGCTAAAGGTTGATTTATCAGACCGTGACACTTTGTGATCTGAAGCATCAAATACGTCGGCGCTTTTTGGATTCCCGTCTCTTTGCCCTCGTCAACATTTAAACCGCCAGTCTCATTCGCCGTCACCACGCATCTCTTAAATCGGTTTCAGCACATCTGTGCGTAGCAAAGTCCCTGCCGTGAAAAGAAAAGAAGGGGCGAGCTCTAACCGCTGGATCACTTTTTCCTTTCCTTCGTCGTTTAGCCCACTAGGAGCTACCCCACTGACAAGGAAACCGATTCCCACCCTGTCGCTCTCTAATACACGCGCAGCGGCTTGTAACCCGGCTGCTGAGCGCATGCGGAATCGCATTCTCCCGCAGCTCGGCTGAGCTAAAAGAGACGACTTTTCTTGCGACGCCTTGCATGTGAGATCGGAGCCATGAACCCAACGCCACGAACTGTTAGAACTGGAAGCATGAAAAGGTCAGCTCTGTTTTTCTCTGTTTTGTCTCTTGAGGGTTGTCATGGTGACGTCCTGCTCCTTCGTCTTAAAAGTAAACTATACCTTTAATTAAAGTTCTAAAATGTTTGACGGATGTTAATTTAACTGCGGGGACAGTTTGTTGTTGCTCTTGAACTGTTTTGCTTCCCAACAAGAGGCCCAGAAATTAGCAGCACGTTGCATTATAAAGCTGTAAAATATAACATACACCACCATAACCACGGTAGCCGAAATGACCATAAAATTCAATCAACACCACTTTAAAACCGTTAAACATAAATTGAACAGTATAACCTTGATGAAGGCAGAATGCGTCGTTGTATTAGCTACCTAACAAGCTGGCAACACGGCACATAAACCCAAATTACCATCGACATTAGTGCACGACCAATCCCGTGTCAACACACGCACTGATGGAATCAATCGCAAATCAATGCATGCATGCACTCCGCTCTCCAGACCGCCCAGTTCTGTGTGCATATTATTTCCCTCTCTGCAGTGGTTTTTTTCTTTTCTTTAAATGCTTTTTTTTTCTTTAAATGCTCCGATGCATGTGAGGCGGGATCAGATTTGCTGATCTGTTTGCTTCTCGTTTTGGTGGCGTTGCATCTCCCCCCCCCCCCCGCTCACATATCTGATGTCTTCAGGTTATGCAGGCATCAGCTCTCACAGACACCAACCAAAGGTCATGTAATATTCATCTCTACGTGGAGTTGTGGATGCATCTCGGGGTAGTTTTTTACTGGTTTTATTTGGACTCGCCCTTATTGCTCGCTGTCGTCTTTGAAATGAAACCCACTTTCTTCATTCACGTGTCGAGAGCAGCGGTGAAGCGTGTGCAAAGTGGGGAAAAAAAAACCTCCCTGGGATGCGGTTTCGAGTGTTGCTTGGGGGGAAAAGATGAATTGTGTGTGTTCGCGTTGACACGAGTGTGTTTGCACCGCACACAGAGAAGCAGCCGCGGTCGCTATCAGGTCCTGTTGTAGTGTTCCAGACTGAGCCCCCGGTGGGCTTCAGGTTCTGATGAATGCCGAGTCAAGCTACGGGCGGTGGGCGTGAAGGACGGCGGTGGAACGTCATGGATGATGGTCTCCCCTTGTGTCGGCACACTGTGACCTCTGAAGGCTTCTCTGGTGCCGCCTGCACTCGTCAACGAGGAAGTGAAGGTTTTCTTTTCTCACGAAAATGTGTTGGTTGCACAAAGAAAGACGTCTGAGGACCCGAATCGATTCGTCCGTTATTTAGAGACATATTGAAGTTATCTTAGAAAGGCTGGACATTGGATGGCTTCAGCTTCCTGTGTGATCCTCCTCCATCTATTATATTAATATACAACACATTTGATTTATTGGACTGATGGTTGGACAAAATCATTTTCCTAGAACATCTGCCTTTTCACTTACCCTTTCATGAAAATAATGGTCAGTTGCTGCTGCAGAAGTCAGATTTAATGAAGATTATCAGTTTTCTGATGTTTAAAACGGTAATGGAGGAAATTATTAACAAATCACTTTAAAATCGATCCAAAAATTGTTATCTAGTTAAATTCTAGTTACATTTTTTTAGGAATAATTTAGTCTCACAATTGTCATTAAATGGGGAAAAAAATAAAAATCTTAATTTCCCACAGCCCATTGTGGCACCTTCAGGCTATTTTATCCCGACTTACTGCCCAAGGTTTCTAATCTATGATTATATCACATTGGATGAGCTGAAACAAGGAATTCTTTGGCATTTTTGCTCGGATAATGGATTACACAATTAATTTCCCTCAGAATGACTGGCCCTTTTTATTCTCGCAGACACACAGACACACACACACACACACACACACACACCGCATCTACCATTCGCGTGTGTGCGGATTTCATTTGAACCTTTTCTGGTATTGTGGTGGTTTTGTGTGAGTCTGTGTGTGTCTTCTTCTGCTGATAACGACAGCCGGCTGTGAGTGATTCATAGCTGAATATTAATGAGACGCGCTGCAGATGTCTCGCAGAAGACAAGAAGCAAGCTGTGCCCTTTGGGTGCCTCCAGGCCCATCGGGGGACGTTGGCCACTTGCACATCTCCCCTGACTCCCCCCCCCCCACCCCCCGATGCCCCCCGTATGGTCCAGACTCCATTGAACCTTTCCAACTCTTTCATGGTAATTCATATCTCACTCACGCATCGCAGAGATGATTGAAAGCAAGACGCAGACCAGATTAAAATAGATCTCTGCAGGCGCTCTGCTGTAGATTAGTTGTTTGGGAAGAGAGTGCAACAAGATCTAACGGGAGAAGGTCAGGGGCGGGGGGAACGTGTGTGTGTGTGTGTGTGTGAGGCCGGGAAAGCTGTCTAATAGCAGGAGGGAGCTCCGGCCTTCACAATCGTTCCCCTCTCCTCCTTTTTCTTCTTTCGTCCTCACGGTCGAACGTACCCGATTTTTCCCGGGGGCCCGCGTGGCACGAAGGCGCTATCGATTTCTCTTCCCATCGGCTCTGCTGGCGGGTGTTTTGGAGTTCGGGAAAAACACACAAAGGCGTCGTCGTCGTCGTCCTTTCGACCCGGCCCGGTCCGACCAAATCACAACGGACGACCCATCGTCCTCGTACTGTATATCAAACAGCTGGACGGCCATGTGAGGGGCGGGATAAGAAACGGGCCTGTTGCTGGCACTAGCGAGATGGAGTCAGCCGGGAGATCCGGAGAGCTGCGTGTCACCTCCGAAAATCACAGAGGCGAACGTGATGATGTATGGCACTTCTGATCAATACGTGTCTACTGAGAGGAAGCATTCTGAGGCACAGAGTGGCCGTGTTGGTCGATATTTTAGTCTGGGCCATTTATTAGTGAGTAGTCTATGAAGGCTAGTATTACAAAAATATGAATTAAACAATGATTTTAAGGTCCCAACAAAGGAATTATGATAGATCTGTTCATTTCGTATTGATATTTTGCACTAATAATCCTCCATCAAGATTCTGAAGAGATTTTCAGTTTTCCGATGTTTATTATACAAAATGGCTAATCGAGGAAATGATTGACAAGTCGTTTTAAAATCAATCAAAAAATGGGAGTTAGTCTTAATTGTCATTAAATGGAGGAAAGGATTACGTCGCTCAGCCTGAGAGACATTGAGCCGTGACATATGCCTGTGACCTCCTTCCTGTGTGTCGCTGTCTGCGGGAGTTCGAGGGTCGGCTTTAATCCGACTCTTCGCCGCGGTAATTGTCTCCGTAGCCATTTTGTGCACGTGTGGTCCATCACGAGCGGAGCCGGGGATGATTCTCGACTAATTTCAGTCCCATCCGATTGGTCTGCGATCTCTGTCGCCGTAGCACCTCGGGCAGAATTAAACCTTTTTGAATCCGGCTTTAAAAAATAAAAAAAAGGGAGCTTTTGTTGCGACGTTGCAGAAACATCACTCGTGTTGCTTTGTTACAGAGCGGACCACCCAGTGGCGTTTTGTATACGTCTGTACACACATCCTCGAGGGCATATTTGCAGCGGGCGCCTCTATGGTTCCACACGACGCGGCGTGTCACGTTGCATCGCCCCCGTACGATACAAGGTTCAGAATGACGTGATTTCCCGTGTGTACAAATGGTGCCCGCACGCTGCTGGAATTTACATCTGTGTGTGTGTGGGGCGGTGGGGGGGACCGTTAACCTCAGAATCATTGTGAGGTTGCGCACGCCGCCAATGTCCTCGGCTCTGTGCGCTCGGGGGGGGGGCGGCTCGCCTCTGAGTGAGCGATTCTCGGGGGCACCTCGGGCCGCCGGCGCCGTCTCTGCAATCACGCTCCCATTGAGGGCGGCCTTTCATCTCGCGCCTTTCACAGAAACCTTTCAGACGGAGAAAGGGAAAGGATGGAAAGAGGGAGATCGGGAGGGTGAGGGAGGGAGGGGGAGGGGGGGGGGGGGGGGGGGGGGGCAAAGTGCACAGGAAAGGAGAAGGGAAGTGCTCCTGCAGCCCCGGAGCGCCACGTCTCCAAAGCCGGCTGTGAATGAGCCCGCCGCCGATGAAGAGCGCGCAGATGTTGAGAGAATGTATAGTGGCGCGCGTGTGTGTGTGTGTGCGCGTGTGCATGCGCAGCGCTGCAGAACACGATGTCACCGCGTACGCTGTCATCACAGTAGAGGACGGTGCTTTGCATCGTGCAGTCGGTCTCTGCAGGTTTTGGCCGCGCCGAGCTGCAGAGCGTCTGCAGGTGGGGTTGAGGAGGAGGAGGAAGAAGAGGAGGGAGGGGGTGGGGGAGATGTTTGGTGAGGACGACCAGGTGTTCCTGTATGATGGGCGGGAGCTCGGCCAGGTGTGGGTGCTGGGACACGGCGAGGGAGGTAAGAAGGGTGTCCGTCCCACAGGGAACCCAACGTCAATCAGTCAAGGTCACGCGTGGAGCTCGGCGGGAGCAGAGTGCTTCGTTTCTGAAACTTTTGTCTTTCTTTGCTTGCCGTCATCTGGGTTGTTAGTTTTTGCTTTTTGTAGCATTTATCTAAAACAAACAACTGGCAGGCTTTGTTGCTTCTCATAAATCATTTAAACCTACTTTGTCTGCCAAGTGGAGTCTGAGGGAACATTTTACACAGCAGCAGGAAACTGTTTTAGCTTTAGGATTCTCTTTGCTCGGGCATTCAAACCCCGCTCTGTCTTTGTCATCACTGTGTGTGTGTGTGTGTGTGTGTGTAAAGGCTGGTGCATGCGTCTGCTCTTTACGCGCAGTTGTGTCGACGGATTTGTTTCAATTCTTGGTTCAAAAAGGCTTGCAGATCAATTCACCGCCAGAACACTAGGTGGAGCAAGGTTTTTTGTAGAGTGACGTCTTTGTGTGTGGAAGTCGTTGGTTTATTTGTTTATTTGTTTATTAGACTTTTTTGCCCCGTGCTTCGCCACTTGCTGCTTTTCATTCTTTTTCGCAGGCGTATTTGTCCCGTATTTTTCTCCACAACTTTGTTCCCCCCCCCGACCGGCAAAAAACGACGTTTGTGGAGATCTGCGTCCATGAAAATGGAGTC
Organism: Pungitius pungitius; assembly: GCF_949316345.1. NCBI lineage: Eukaryota > Metazoa > Chordata > Actinopteri > Perciformes > Gasterosteidae > Pungitius > Pungitius pungitius. Next base: position 9,618 of record NW_026909890.1, on the reverse strand, counting down.
CTTATGGTCCGCCTATGACGGGTTGTGTAGGTGGTCATATTTATGCATTTCTTTTGACAAAAGCTCTTCAATCTGATCCATTCTCGCCTAGGAATTCGGGCAGGTTTTTTGCGCTATGAAACCAGAAATGTGAGACTCCAGAAAGGATGTAGTTGCGGGCTGCGTGAGGCTTGCGTAGTTTTTGATGCCAGTCTAGAAAAATTGGTCGACCCGCGCAAGAGGGACTGAAAAGGGACGCAAGGGGCTCCCGCATGTTTCTGTGAAAATGTAGAAGCATAAACTAGGCTTAAGTTGCTGTGCTCTTTTATGCTCTGTGCTCATTTCATGTCCACAAGCCTTTTGGGTACGTGTGGACGGAGGAAAGGTTCTAGAAATCTGAGCTGTCATTGATCATCGGAGTTTCCGTTTTCCACCTTTCCCCTTTTTGAAGTCCCCTGCTGCCTGCCTCACTATAAAGGCCAGGATTTCACTTCGCCAGGGAGGCTAATACAGCCGCTCAATTTCACACAAAATGTTCAAAAGACTTTGGGAAGTGAATGGAGTCAGATGTCTGCTGGAAAAAAACGGGAATATATCGTAAGGCAACTATTGTTCCCGAACACGTGTCACTTGCTCTCTGCGTCCAGTCCCTTCAGGGTACCGGTGTGATCGTAACATGCCCGCGAATTAAGCTCACCCACAGCGCGTTCCCACGGCGAACATCTGCTGGAGGTTTAACCGCCGTATTCTGCGCACACGAGGAAAATGTGATGGTAATGACTTCCACCTCTGCGGCAAGACAATCAAACGCTGTTAATTAGTTCTGCCACTATAGCACCCTCAATCAGGAGAAATGCTCTGCAGCTATGTGCAGTAACGGAGACAGTCAAAATCTGTGTGTGTGTGTGTGTGTGTGTGTGGGGGGGGGGGGGGGGGGGGGAGATGGTGATTATGACAATCATCAATCATGATTCTCAGTGTGATGATTGAAACAGCAGAATGGAGCCCTGGACTTAAGTCAGCTCACGCACATCGACCTCCAATGATTTAACACGGTGAGACGCGTGAGAGGATACACCTTCGAGATTGGGAACAAATCCTCCCAATCCCCTTCCTGCTCGCTAACCAGCGGCGCCATCTGGATGACGGCACGTTTCACGGTGATTGGAAGAACGCGTCCGACGGGGCGGTGTGGGTACGTGAGAGGCGTCATTGCCCAGCAGTCAATGCCTCGACTCCCTGTCAGTCATCATCTGAAATGTCCCTTTGTTCGGCAAACTCCCCCCCCCCCCCCCCTCCCCCACCACCCCCACCCCCCCCAAAAAACAAAGCCAAGTAGGGCAGAGCTAAATGAAAGACGGCGGGTGACAGCTGATCGGGAGACGGAGAAAGAGAGAGAGAGCGAGAGAGAAAGAGAGAGAGAGAGAGGGGTTGGGAGACAGTGGGAGGGGCGGCAGCAGTGTGCATGATGGAGATAAGCGACAGATAGGTGAGAAAGTCCTCTCCCACACACTGGGACCCCAGAGAGACGGAGAAGCTCACTGCAGTCGCACCGTCACGCGAGGACATGTGAAGGGCAAAGGGAGGGGGGGGCGAGCATTCAAACCAAATTATAGCACTGTAGCGTATATTCTCCATCTTAAAACACTGTTATTATTCTGTTTGAAGGACACATTGAAAAGTAATACCATGCTTTTTAATTTGGTATTTTTGTACCAGCAGTCTACTGTCCTTAGTGATGGGTACTGTTCATGGTAAATGCAATTTACTGTGCCACACCACACGGGATGGATGAAGCAATTCAAGCTTCGGTAGCCGCTGGGATCCACGTGATCAAAGTGTTCAAACTTTGTCTCAACTCCGTCTTTGTCTCCATGCTCCAAGGTCGATTGGGGGGCTGTGCCGGCTTTGGTCGGAATGTCTCCGGACAAGTTTGGGACGGACTGCTGTGAAATTTTGGGGAAACATTCATTCTCCACGCAGGAAGTATTCCAGAAATTGTTGTCGGCCAGCTGTTAACATCTGGTGCCAAATGAAATGGCCCCGTTTAGGTTCTTGATGTGAAGGAGGAATAAGGCATCATTCTGAGCTGTAAATCAGTGGGACATTTCTTTTGCCTCCTTGGCAGATGTCACACTTGTTCTTTTTTTCTGTCTGTGTGTGTGTCTGTGTGTGTGTGTGTGTGTCCCCCCTGCACCCCCTACCAACACACCCTTCCACTACCTCCACCCAGCGCCACGCTCTCCCTCCTCCCTCCCCTAGTAACCGTATCCATGCAGCAAGGTGGATGCTGGCTGGCAGAGGGGCTGCACACTTTTTGGATGCCGGACTCCCGAGTTCCCCCCCCCCTCTCCCCCCCCCTTGGCTCTGCTGCCACTCGCTGCCATGGATGGGGGGGGGGGGGGGGGGGCAGTTCCCCGCTTCGAAGGGGCTGAGATATCCCGCTCCCCGTCCTCCTCGGCGCCCGTCGGATCTGGGTCAGACCTCGCGTGACGGACAGCCCGCCATTATCTCCACTCAGACACAGGAAAGGGAGAGTGCCGGGGGGGGCGGCGAGGAAGGGTGCGGATGGGGAGGAAGAGGACAAGAGTGCTTCTCCGTCTTGGAGGACGACGGGGTCGGACGTTCCTCCCATGGGTGTCTCGTCCGTCCTCACTGTACTCTTCAGGCTGACATTCATCAGTGAAGGTTGTAAAACCAGAGCTGGGCCAGGAGGCACCGCCATTTGTTGCTGTGGGTCGGACTTTTTGGAATCGGGCTTCTTAGAGTCTAGGTAACGTCCCTCGATCTCATCCGTCTCGTTTTAATTGATGTTCAGCCTTTGGGGAAATTCTCAAATCCGTCGTGTTCACATTTACAAATCTTCCCTTTTGAAAAGTTCTCTTCTCCGCCGCGCTAAATGTCTCGCTCGCCACCCCCCCCCCCCCCCGCCTCTGTTTCACGCTTCCTACTTTCTTCTGCTGCTGACACTGACGTGCAGTCAGCTAGAAGAGGCAAACAAAGCCAATGTCAAACCTCTTCCTGTGACCTGAGCAAATGGGAGTTAATTATTCCCGCCTCAGTGTACCAGGTAACAACAGCCGCCGCCGCGTAGACACACACACACACACACACAGAAGATATTCATATTCCTGAGGATGTCCTGATCACACGCATGAATCTCTAAGGTGTCAGCTCCATGACGACAGCTCATCTGCAGACACCAGGGGAGCCGATCTCCTGTTTGCTGAAACCTGATAGTCTTGTTTACCTGATTGAGTCCCGTGTAGGCCAATGGGCTTCATGGAGACGGATCAGGAATCCCGCCACTAGAGAGGGGGATTATCCGGGATGGATGGCAGTCCATTAAGTGTGACTCACTGATGGCCAAAGGACGATGCACCTTGACAGCTTCCGGAGATCCTATCAAGTCATGATTGCCGTGGGAAAACACGGCGCTTCATGCAAACTTGTTGTGCTTTCGGTGGGGATTCAGCGTGAGAGAGTTCAGAATCTGCATGAAATGATTGCTCAGGTCTCGGGCCTAAAGGTTTTCAAACAGAACTCCGAAGTCAAAAACACTTTTTATCGCCTAAACTGCAGCGGTTCACTGCGGGCGGTTTAGGCTTAAGGAGTGCAAATGATTAGCTCTATTCTGGGGCCAGCCTTTGGCTGAAAGAACGATTTTTAGGTAAAGGCCGTGAGTTTCTCTTTGGATCTTTGAGTCTTAAGATGATAAATCCACACCGGGAGGACTCGTCCTGTATCTGCTCACTAACATGACGCCTAGAGAGGAGAAGTGTGATCAACGTACATGAACCTAATTGTAGCGGAAGAACTCCTCTGGGACACGACACATCTGAAGGTTTCAAGAGAGAGGCAGTGAATCCTAATAATCCCAAAGCATCTTCCTCTCGGACCGTTAACAGCTTTCCGTGGAAGACCGCCACGTCTTTGATTCGGCCCACTTTGTTCACGGAGAGAAACTGGTGCAGTGTGATGAGATGGGGAGAAACTTTCTGTGAGTTCCCGACCGCAGGCTGCCCCGTGCTGCAGGGAGCGCGCACAGATCCCTCTCCCAGATGGCCGCACTCGCATCTCGCCACCGGCTCGACAGACAGTCACTCCGCCCACACTCATGGCGCTCTGCAGGAGCAGACCTGACCTGCGAGTCCACACACACAACACACACACACACACACACACACACACACACCGCATACCAGGGCCCCCCCCCTTCTGAGCATGTAGCTGAATCTAAAGGACCGTTCCCTGAATTCCCTTCAGGTGATATTTAAAGGCTGTCGACGTGACAAAACACCTTCTTCGTGTTTTTTGTCTGGAATGACGCCTAATCAGTTCCTACAAATGACTGTTAAAAACCATCACGACACAATTGTTACGGTTTAACATATTTTGTGTTGCTTCGGGCATTTTCAGAATCTGAAGTGGAGGACAAGCTCCCGGCTAAACGTGTATTGTAAAAATGTGCAAAATACAAGAAGGACGAGATGGATGGAGCTTGTGATGCTTTGTGACTGAGTTCCTGCTTTGGTTTCAGACTTTGGTCTGCCGCCTGCAGCACATCTGGAGTCAGTGGGGCCGAGGTTTGTTGCTCAAGGGCACTTCCTAATAACTACGCTGCACCTGTGTAACGCCTGGAGGAGCCGTCATGGTTCAATATGATCAAGAGCGGAGCGGTTCACGGCTGATTCAATCGTGTTGTGCTCATTACGATAACAAGATTTAATTTAGCAATAACAGTCCTGTTGTTACAGCCTGTTTTTTCCTTAATAGCCAACACCATATTTTGTGGCACGGACTCATATTTTGCAGGTGCGCTGCTGTGGGCGTTTTGATGGTTGACACGGAGTCATGAATGAAGAGCCCAAATTAAATTCCATCAAGGACTCCCGGTGGACCCGGTGCTGCCTTGTTGAGCAGAGCGAGCAGAACATAAAGTGTCCAGAAAACTCACACCTCTGCCCCCCGGAGAGCAAGCGGGATGACAAATGTTTCCGTATCGAGTACACAAGCGGTGGTCTCTCCGAACACCCCCCCCCCCCCCTTTAACATCTCGTCCTTCTCTGCATTTCCACAGATACACCGGCTCATTACAGCTGATATTTAAAACTGCCGTTTGATGCAGAAGTCTCCGATTGCAGCCAATCAAACGGGCAATTAGCGTCTTCATCAGCAGATGCCGCGTGTCTTCCTTTGCACGCGGATTATCTGAGTCGACATCTGCGCGGACAAAGACTGACACACACAGACACACGTCTCTTAGGCGGCGAGTGGAACGCGTCGTCGTCGTCGTCAGCAGAACCTTGATTTCCTCGCAAGGACGTCTGGATTAACGCCGATACGGGCGAGTGGGACATCCCCCCCCCCCTGGATCTCCTTCAGACCTCACTGGGTTCCCGTGACGGCCTCTGCTGAATGCTGATTGGCCGTCCATGGGAAGACGTCGGAGCACGCGCCGCTCATTCCCTTTTCTTTTTTTTTTCTTCCTCCTCCTTCTGAGCCTCGTTGATGCTAATTTAGATGAGGAGTGTTTTTAGTCTATGTGACCAAATCTGCATAATTAATAAACTTGTGGGCGTATTGGCTGTTTTTCTGCAGGATTTGTGTAACCTGTGAGGAAAAGCTCTCTTCATCCACACAGTAAAAATAGTTAGAAAGTCCATCTGGGCGACACGTCAGAGCAGTTAGTGTTGTTTTTCCTCTTGGTCACAGAACCGGTCGGCCATCAGGGACGAAGGATTGATGGATGGACCTTGAGAGGGCAGCTTCACACAAGTGCTGACGTGGCACAGCGGACATGATTGATGTACAGCCCTGTTCATATTTGGAACAAAAGTGGGCTTTGGTACGGGGATTTTAAGGTTACTTCTCTTCACACAGAACGTGAATTGCTCATTTTTTATTCAAAGGGTAACACACAGCCAATTATTAGTGTTTAGAAACGCTGTGTGAAGAAATCGTACAAAGAAAACCCTCTTTGGTTTAATAGTTTGTTTCTCACTTACTTAAAGGGACTCTGGTGCATAATCAGCAGCTCATTTGTATTTCCTCCCCCCGTTTCAGACTCAATTAGTGGAATATTTTCCGAATATTCAACGGTGCAAAAGGAACTTCTTTTGTAAACCTTTGGTGGGGGGGGGGACCTCTTGTAAGTGGAGACTATGAACACATCCCGGTTGTGAGGAGACAGAAAGGGAGTGAAAGTGGGATTACAGATTGTGTTGGTGCAGGATTATTCTCTCTGCTGCAGAACGTCATGCAAGCAGTGAGGGTGTGAGGCCGCGACGACCAGGGTTCTACAAGCTTACAAAACGCCGTTAGCACGCTGCGCTTTAGCCCTCGAGGAGAGCGGGAACCTCATCATTCTCGCCGCCTCGACTGAACGCCGCCTTCCCGGGTTTTCCTTTGGCGGAGAAGCCTTCTTCCTCAAGCGAGAGGAGAAGCTGTCGGGGAACGTCCCGCGGTGAGAGAGAGAGAGGATTGAACAGACGGCGCCGCGTTCCGCCGGCGTTCCCCGCGTTGTTCTATTTTAAAAAGCTGATGTCCCAACACGGCTCCTCCGCTGTCTGTTTTGGATCCCTGGCGCAGTGATCACACGCTCTGTGCCGCTGATGAGAGAAACCCCCCCCCCACGCGGCGCTGAACGCCGACCGACATTCATTCAGAGGAAATTCGGGGGCCCCTGATCACATATTACTGAGTTATAGCCCCCCCCCCCCCCTTCCCAATAACATCGTATCACTGCACTATGGCCCGCGGCGAAGGAGGGCGGATTCAAACCCCCCCAGACGGGTGAAAACCAAGAGTTAAGAGAACCCGACTCGAGTCGCCCCAGGAGACAAGAACGGTAGTTTGGCGTTTGGTGAGAGGAAAAATCCTGGCAAAGGTTGTTCGGAGGCCGCCGGTGTTTCGTTGCCGCGGTCGGCCTCCAGCTGAGAATCCAAAACACCCCCCCCCCCCCCCTCGATTCAGGGCTTGTCGTTATTTCTCGAAGGACGTTGACAACACAGAGGTGGGTTTTTTCTCTTGTCTTCGTTGACCTTTTGTCTCCTCGACTCACATCGTCAGGGAGATTACCCTAAACGGGACCCGGGTGCCCTTAAATGAGCCAATCTGGACCTCCCCAGCTATCCATTACTGTTAATGTCACGATTAGCTCGCAGCCATCCCCCTCCCTCTCTCTCTACTCTGCCTTTCTTCGGGCTCCTCCATTTTGTCAGCGACTGCGCCTTCTAATACCAGTTGTTATCGGCTCTCTGGCTCGCTCTTATCTGCGTCGCTCTGCCCCGCGGGGGAGGGGGGGGGGGGGGGGGGGGGGCGATGTCCTGTGTGGTCAGGCGGGAGGTAGAATGAGACAGGCGCTTCTTCCTCGGCCAACTTCTCTCACAGAGATACTGACTTCATCCCTCCCGCAGCCACCCCGTGTCTCTGCGTGGGGCCGGCCGCTCGCAGGAAGTGTCGCTATCAGATCTGCCCCAAAAGGGTCACTTTGGTTTTTTTGCAGCCTGGACATTACAGTCTGTCCCCCCCCCCCCCGCCTCTCTCCCTCCCTCGGCCCAAGATGGCCCAGTCGAAGTCAGTAGCACCGGGGGAGTCGAAGCGGAACGCGGCTGCGTTAATTAGGCGCAGCGTGGGAGGAGCTCTGGACAGCGAGCTGATCTACTCCTACTTGGACCAGAGCTAGACGCCATTCACCCCTCACTCCATCCCCTCTTTGCCCCTTCCACCAGCTTACCCCATTTTGGATGTTATATTAATGATCAAGAGCTCTTATTTATATGCACAGCCATTTACTTCCCTCATCAGTTATTTTTTCTCTTCCTGAGATTGACAGTGGATGTTGCAGGAACAGTCTACCGCAGCATAATCCTTATCTCACTCAACAACAAACCCAATTATAAACGGCACACATGACGGAGGATTCTATTCACTTTGTCAGAAAGACGAGCGATACAGCAGAGGGCAAAGAATAACAAGCGAACCCTTGGAGGGTTTGACTCCACCCGGACTGTGATGGTCTGCAGGAGGATACACGGCACACCGGATATGTGATGGAGAGAGCATGTCGGAAAACGTCCAACGATCGAAGCGTTTGACCGGCCGACCAGGAGGACATTTGAACTCCTTGTAATAGTCACCACCTACTGTGCTCACACTGTAAATGGCCTCCAGCTTTCCTCCCTCGTGTAATCTATAATGGAGGTGCTGTATAGCTTGAGAGGGGGCGGATGCAGGGTGTTTTGTCCGCGCATCCACCAGACAATACAAATGGTACGGCGTCCTCCAGGAGAAAAACACTCGCAGGCAGAGAGGAAATGCAAGAGGAAAGAGGCGTCAAGCAGAAGGAAGCTGGTGGGGAAACAATCGGGGGGGGGTGGAGATGGATAGAAATTGGAAAGATGCGGGCCTGTGATATGCGATTCCCGAGACCTATCGGGGAAGGAGGGTGGTACAGGGGGATGGAGAAGGGGAGGCGGAAGAGGGCGGAGAGCTGAATAAACATCGGGATGATTGAACGTGATAGAGGGGAGGCGGAGACGGAGCCTGTTTTCCAGATGCCTCGCTCCGGAGATAAAGGGGGGGAGAAGGAGGCAGCGGCCCTCTCCAGGGAAATGCTCACAGGAAGCAGAGGAGGAAGTGGGAATAGGAAGAGGGGGCAAACAGGGGGCAAGTAGAGTTATCCGGTAATACAAGAGCCGGACAGCGTGTTTAACAGCTGCAGAAAGACAGACAATATATTGCACCCTTTGTTCCATAACCAATTATGGGCTGTAATGGCCAAATCGGTTATTTGCTGATAGGGCATAATTGCACGTCAGAGGTTTGACTGTTGATAACTGAGCTAATAAATCTCACATGATTTAATGCAACGCACACAAACAGCCCCACACGCACGCACACGTGCAGTGCATCACTTGGTTTGCACAAAAAGAAGGCATGTTGTCCTCTCAGCTCACTGAATGCTGGATCATTAGGTAAACCTGCAGAGATGCTAATGCAATTAGCGCACGCTTGCTTTGTACACAAGTCGGAATAATTTAAAGGTCAAGAGGACGTAGTAAGCCATTAATATCTCATCTGTATGTATTTGTAGGCCCTAAATTGCTCTGGTGGGTACAGGTTTGTTTCCCAGAGGAAGAAGATTCGCTTGTTGTTTACTCGTCCTTGCGAGGCTTCAGCTCTCTGCGTAAGCCGAACAGCATGCGCCCGGCGTGTCACTCACGTGCACAGACGTAGCGCACGCACACACACATAGTGGATGCTTCAGAGGGGTGCGTAAGTGTGTTTTCCAACCTGGAGCAAATGTGCATGTTCAGCAGTTGTTGAGCCCCGATGTGGCCATTGTTAACCTTGCACCGCTCAGCAGGTGCAGCTCTGCATAGGGTAAGGTACCTGTGGGTGACATCCTCAGCTCCTCAGTCCGCTGCATAGTGGGGGGGGGGGGGGGGGGTGTGATGGTGCATCGATCAGAGGAGTCACGGTGAGTTCTTAGAGGTTTGGAATGGTCTTTTTATTGATTCTTTTTTTTAGCAACACTCCACATTGAAGGCATTTGATTCGACACTAAGGGCTCTGTGGGGTAATTAGGAGATCCCTGATTGGTTGACATCAGAACGCGGTGATAATCATTGACTT
>NW_026909889.1:0-21620 GCF_949316345.1 Pungitius pungitius | reverse complement strand
TACACTCACCGGCCACTTTATTAGGTACCCCATGCTAGTAACGGGTTGGACCCCCTTTTGCCTTCAGAACTGCCTCAATTCTTCGTGGCATAGATTCAACAAGGTGCTGGAAGCATTCCTCAGGGAGTTTGGTCCATATTGACATGATGGCATCACACAGTTGCCGCAGATTTGTCGGCTGCACATCCATGATGCGAATCTCCCGTTCCACCACATCCCAAAGATGCTCTATTGGATTGAGATCTGGTGATTGTGGAGGCCATTTGAGTACAGCGAACTCATTGTCATGTTCAAGAAACCAGTCTGAGATGATTCCAGCTTTAGGACATGGCGCATTATCCTGCTGAAAGTAGCCATCAGAAGTTGGGTACATTGTGGTCATAAAGGGATGGACATGGTCAGCAACAATACTCAGGTAGGCTGTGGCGTTGCAACAATGCTCAATTGGTACCAAGGGGCCCAAAGAGTGCCAAGAAAATATTCCCCACACCATGACACCACCACCACCAGCCTGAACCGTTGATACAAGGCAGGATGGATCCATGCTTTCATGTTGTAGACGCCAAATTCTGACCCTACCATCCGAATGTCGCAGCAGAAATCGGGACTCATCAGACCAGGCGACGTTTTTCCAATCTTCTATTGTCCAATTTTGATGAGCTTGTGCAAATTGTAGCCTCAGTTTCCTGTTCTTAGCTGAAAGGAGTGGCACCCGGTGTGGTCTTCTGCTGCTGTAGCCCATCTGCCTCAAAGTTCGACGTACTGTGCGTTCAGAGATGCTCTTATGCCCACCTTGGTTGTAACGGGTGGTTATTTGAGTCACTGTTGCCCTTCTATCAGCTCGAACCAGTCTGGCCATTCTCCTCTGACCTCTGGCATCAACAAGGCATTTCCGCCCACAGAACTGCCGCTCACTGGATGTTTTTTCTTTTTCGGACCATTCTCTGTAAACCCTAGAGATGGTTGTGCGTGAAAATCCCAGTAGATTAGCAGTTTCTGAAATACTCAGACCAGCCCTTCTGGCACCAACAATCATGCCACGTTCAAAGTCACTCAAATCACCTTTCTTCCCCATACTGATGCTCGGTTTGAACTGCAGGAGATTGTCTTGACAATGTCTACATGCCTAAATGCACTGAGTTGCCGCCAATGTGATTGGCTGCTTAGAAATTAAGTGTTAACGAGCAGTTGGACAGGTGTACCTAATAAAGTGGCCGGTGAGTGTATGTCCATGGATATGTGTGGGGGGTGTTTCTCTTTCTGCTCTTAACCCCCATGCTCTCATTCCCCCCCCCCCCCCCCCCCCCCTCAGCCCCCCCCCCCTTCTCTCCTCCACTCACTCTATCCCTCTAAATTTCTCAGGGACTGTATCTGGCCCGTTTCAAATAGGATTGGGACTTGCTTCCTGTCACCGTGCCAGAGAATTCCACACTTGGTGTAGACACGTCAAAAAACGTACGCCCACCCCCCCCCCCCCCCCCCCCTCGCTGTTTTTCAGTTCCAAAGCGTTTTCTTTCCTCCTGTAGTGCTCTGATTCGTGGTGAACGAGTCGGCACCATTGGGCGGACGCAGGTGTCCGTCAGAGAGGGGGAAAAAAAAAGGTACCAGTCGCAACGGCGGCCGAGGCGGGCAGGTTGTTTCCCAGCAGCAGGTGACGGCGCCCATTAATTCGGCCATTTAATTTTGAAGTCCAACGGCGTCAGGCTCCAGCACCTTCAATCTCCCGCTGTCATTCAAAACAGGCCTCTAGCCAGCGGCCACACACACACACACAACACGCACATAAACACACAAAAAAAGGGTTTTATGTGAAGCTGAAACCTGGTACTCAGACCGAGAGACTTGTACACAACCGCGTTTTAAATTGCTGCTGCGACGTCCCGGCAGATGTAAGGCTGTGTAAAACGACTGCAGCTGCAAATTGGGTTCTCTCGTCATAAAGTAGAAGTCCAACAGACCAGAGCATCCCGGGTAATGGCCAGATTGATCCTCCTCTCTGTGAAGCCGGGGGATTGAAGCCCGATGGTTTACGATGGTATTCGCAGCGAGAGAAGGGGCCCGCGGCGGAGAAATGTGACACCGCGGTATAAATTTCTTCTATAAAGTTCTTGCTTCTTTTAAAAAAAATATATATATATATATAATATTTCTGCTCTCACCTGAACCAACGGGTTTGTCTCAAACAGGTATGCTTTACAACTACCGTACCCGTAGTTAGGATATCCTTAGCTTTGCCACTTAAAGAAACTTTTCATTGTGAACATGAAAAGGGTTCCAACAAACACAATAGACAGTGTCTGACATTTTTGAATAAGGGGGCTTATGCGACATTGAGTGTAGGAAAATGACCCATTTAATTTTCTCATTAAATATGAAAGCTTTTACTTACCCCGTCAGACATCAAAGATATCGGTCCTTTTAGTTTAACTCATTTAACGTACAGCCTGTCAGGGAGATTGACAGTCTCCATTCGGCCCCATTCACTTCTCTCTGACGGCCCCATCACTTTTATATGCTGAAAGTGACACAACTTCCGGAAATACTGTGAATAATAACCAGACAACTACCTCTAATTTAGGATGGAGGAAATGGAGTTCGGGGCCCCCGGGCCTCCAAAGGGTCTTTTCCAGTGACGAGTTGAGAAACATTATTAAACATTACAGTATTTCCATGAATACGCATCCTTCCACCAGGGGGCGGCCTCCGTCCACAGCGCCTCACTGAGCTGTTGGTTGTTTTAGTGTTGGAGTTGCAGTAGTCTCCCTACGTGTCTGAATTCAGTTTCTTTTATAGTGAGAGTGTGAAGTGCAGACTGCTTTTGTCCTCTGAAGGTTTTTTTGCTGAGATCAGCTCCTCACGTGCAGCACACATGTATTTAACTGTTGATAGAGAAGCCATAGAAGTAATCACATCTAGTGCTTCCTGTTTACTTCCATTGCTAGCAGCGGGTAATCTAATGAAGTGATGTGCAATGCTGGTCCAGGGAGGGAGGTGACCTGTTTTTTTGTTTTTTTACATTATTAACACCAGTTTATGGATGTTCAGTCCACCTTTAAGTGTGCTCCATCAGTGCTCTTTTTTTTTTTTTTCCTCCCCCCAGTTTGACAAATCTTTCAACCCAGGCTTTTCTCCCCCTTCTTGATCACATCACTACAGTGCCTGGGAAATTAAATTGCATTTGCCAGAGTCTGAGATGGATTCGATGTGTAGAAACACATGGCAGTATTTTTTTTTTCTTTTTGCCTTTTCCTCATAGGACCGTTTCTGAAAATCAATGGTAAAATATTTTGCAGAAACATGGAGTCTGTATCTGTGGGTTTGCAGCAGAGTAATAACGTCATGCATCGGTCGGGTGTGTTTTAATCTGTTTAAAGAAGTTTGGCACAATTGGACGGTAAATCTGGATGTGGGATGCTTTGCTGTAGGTAGGCGCTGGATGTACAAGAGCAGGATGTTTGCTTGATGCTGTTCCTGGGATTTATACTGTGTTTTTTAACTGCAAGGCTCAACTCCCCGGGGGGTTATGTGAGGCCAAAACAGATTTATAGATTGCTGTGTTTGAAATGACCTGGTTAGAGACTAGCGGTTTTATTCATTTACTTACTGCCTTTTGAATCTGCAGAGTACCTCGCTTCTGTTGCTTTAGCAACTTGTTTTTCTCGACTGTAAACTGTGGCTATTGTTTTCCACGACTTATTTCCACACACGGATGAAATAATTGGTTTTAATCCACTAGTATATCCACTATTTTGATATTGTTTAAGTTATTATCAGTTATTTTTCAAGCCAAAATGCTGAAGTAATGTAATGTAACCTTCAGCAGATCAAGCTCTTTTGGCGTAATAACTTCTCCCATCCTGAAAATGTGCCATGCCTTTTGACCTTTATCCCGCTTTTCTTTCTCCACGTGGGGGCGCTCTCGTTCTGCGCCCCACACATCTTGTCGACACTGATGAGAAACTAATCGAGATACCGGAGCTCCTCTCCATCCGCAAAGTCACGAGAAGTTTCCACCGTGAACCTTCCGCGATCCGATCCGTTAATGTGGCGCCGACCAGCGGCTCGTTTCTAACGCAAAGATCTCGTTGGTCCTTGAACGTTTGCCGGCGGTCACCGTGGTTCCCACCACGGGGGTCAGGGACCGAGGGAGCCCGGATCATCTGAGGCTTAAAGATCGCTGCCGTCAGCCGCACTGGTTGCTTTTGTCGTTGTTGTCGTGGAATCCGCGTCGCTGCGACATCGGTGAACGTTGAAACCCGAAGAGCGAGGACGTGCTCAGAATCCCGAACAGCGTGGACTTTTTTTTTCTTCTTCTTATCGAACTACCTCATCCCTTCCTCGCTGACGACCTCCAAGTCGGACTTTTTTCATTCATTAATTGAGAGCAGAGACTTTTTCGTGTGTGTGACAAACCGTCGAAATGGCGTCACTGTATCAGAGATTAACCGGCAAGATCGACACAAACAATTCCTTCCCTAACCCTCCGGAGGCGAGCCATCTCCTCGGGCAAGGAGTCGAGGGGGAGCGGGCGGCGGAGAACCAGCGACCCCCGCTGCAGTACCGCCACCACCGCGAGGACGAGGACGTAAGGCACCAAACGCCGCCCCCCTTTTGTTTCACCGGTTCCACGTTGGGACCAACTAGCGCCACACATGCCTACTTACGTTAAACGTAAAGTGTAATAGTGGCTTTACCTCATGACCCATTGCTATTCATTGCAACTTTCTTAAAGGCAAACGCGTGCGTCGTGGCATCGCTCGTCTGTCCCTCGTGACGCGGCGGACGCTGCGTGGCGTTGTCTCGTCACCGAATACGTCCCTCCGATGCCACGTCACTGTTTTTACACTTTTAGGAGTTGCACATGCGCGGCTTTTTCACGTGCCGTGATGCGGTTCTTGTTAATGCCCAGCTCAAAAGGAGAGACGCTAATGTTCAAATCACGTCGTACCACATTCCCCGGGAACCATCTGGTCGTTTTATCTTAAAGAAGAAAAAAACTCTACATCTGTTTACTGTCAGCAGAAAGTCCTTCATATTGTAAATTGGTAACTGAAAGGGGTTTCATATACTAGTTAGTATAATATACTGTACATACTACAGCAGGGTCACCTTGCTTGTATAATCCATGGTTGGCCGTCCGAAGCACCGCCCGAGGCTGAAACTCTGCCAAGAGTCTGCGGGATGGGGAGACACGGGCCGCTGTCCGTGGTGCTGAAATAGTGACTCACCGCAGAGGCCCTGTCCTTGGTGCTGAACTAGTGACTAACCCGGAGTCGCTGTCCGTGGTGCTGAAATAGTGACGCACCGCAGACTCACTGTCCTTGGTGCTGAAATAGTGACTAACCCGGATTCACTGTCCGTGGTGCTGAAACAGTGACTAAAGAATTATTACATTGACTTTGAATCCTTAATTTATTAGGAGTGGTATTTGCTGCCCGTGTGTGACTTTAAATCACAAGGTCCTATCTGCAAACTGAGCCATAGAGGTTCTAAGTCATGTATGAAATTTCAATACAGAAAAGTTCCACGTTATTGTTTAGTGGGCACCTGAGAGGTACTCTAAATATAATTGTAAATGGGATCTTTGAGGTCAGTTGCCTGGCGACCTGCCCAATTTGGGACTGGTTCCAGCCCCCCCATGACCGTGGAAAGGATTAATGGACACAGGTGATGGATGAATCTTCCAGTTTAGCTAGATTGAGATCGATGGATGCCCCTATCCCTCTGCTGTCACAGTTGTTTCTCTCAGCACTCTTCTGGTCAGTTGTTTTGCCCCTCGAATGAGCTTCTAATTTTGGTCTGGTTCTCTGTTTGACTACCAGAAAGCAACAATAAACAACAATTAATTCAAAACAAGTGTTGTGTATGTCTGGGTTGACCATGGGCCAGGGTCTCCCTGGTTATCTGGGAAAACCTGATCAGCCTGATTTAGGGCTTTAATGCCAAAGCCAAAAAGCATTATGTAAAAGTCAATTTTCTAGGGAGATTACATCTGGATTGCATGTTGTGTCTGTTAGCCGGAATTATATTTTATAGTATTTCAAATGAAAGGTCCATCAAACAAAATGATTAAGCCAATTTGTAAGAAGTTTTCTAGGTTTGTGTTAGAACTGTCAGTAATGTTTTCACATGCCGATCTGTGGATGTTTTTATGTCTCCCTGCAAAATAAAATTAATACTCATAGCTGAAAGGAGTAACGCTGTGGGACGTGTTGTATTGATTCTCCAGAGGGTCTGTTTATGTGTCAACAGGTGGTCAAAAAGGTTTAAATCACAACATCGTCCTAAACGTGTTCTAGGCTGGTAGAATTAACATCAGATCACGCCCAACGTGATATTTAATTGAGATGTTTAACTTCCCGTTTACAGAGCAGAACAAACTGTGAAATTCTAGACTAGCTTTTTGGTGCACAGCAGACTCTAGTGTGGTACAGTACACCGCAGGAGGTAAAACTCTGGATGAGGTGTACATGAATATAACATGAGGTTGATTTATTGACCCGCGGCCCTGTCTTTGTTTGTTGGTGCAGAGAACTCCGACGCGATCTGAAATCAATACAGGCGGTGATGTACGGCCCCTATTCATCAACCTGTGAGGGGGGGGGGGGGGGGGGGGGGGGCAGGAGAAGAGCTTTGTCAGGTAGCACCGTCACTTTGTCAAGAGGTGTGAACACGGGGCCCGTGTGCTGATTATCGCGGGGCAAGGATGTGATGAGGGGATCTCTGTTCTGTTCTCTGTCGGTGCGGTTTTTGACCTTCCTCTGCCACTCGAGCACACACAATACCTGCACATTCGCCCCATCTGGGCTGCCTTCGTTTCTTTGTAATGTCAATCCCAGCTTTGGCATCTATCCAGCTGTGTGAACTTAATGAGAGTCTGGCGGAGGTGACATTTGTATCATGCTGCGTGGATGAGAACTAGAGACCACCGGGATGAAGAGCTCATCCACTCACTCAGCCTCCCCACGGGGGCCGCCGCCGCCGCGCAGCCTCGCCACTTTAAAAACTTTTTCCACTCCTTCCCCCCCCCTCGTCTGCTGCTCCCTCCCCGCGCAGCACTTCTCCGTCACACACGGCCCTTAGAAGCAGAATGAGCAGCCTGCTCGCTTGTAGATGTTGGCTTCATTACACTCATTGGAAGAGACTCTGGATGAAAGTGTTAAAAACCTTCATTTCATCCGCATGGTCTCCTACTCACAACTCTTTCCCCCCCGAATCACCAAGACAACGGGCGTTTCAGCAGTTTAGATATTTGACAATTCGAGTGGCCTTGTAGGAGCCACAGGTTTTGGTTCTGGCTTCATTCATTTTCAGTAGGTCTTGCTGAATTGCGATCAAAGTAAAGCGTCACGCAAATAAATCTGAGATCTTCTCCGGATGGGTTCCCAGCTGGTGAAGCCCCCCCTCCCCCCTTTTCTCAGAACTTTCAGTCTGCAGGCGCATACTTTCTGCAGTTACCCTGAGCACCACGGCTCATGTCAATGATCTCATCTGCTGACTCTCTCAGTTCAATGTGGATTTGAGCCTCCACCCTCCAGCTCCACCCACACAGTGATATCATGTAAGGCCTTCGGGTCCCCATTTGAGCCTCTGCTGTCCGTACACGCCGTCTCACATTTCATCTTCATTAATTATAGATTTCCTCTCCGACGGCATTCAAACCGGACAAAAAGAGCAGACGTGGATCTTCACATTCGGAAGAGAAAGCTCAGTCCCTGTGGTGTGATTCTGCTTTTCCTCCACAGACCTCCATTACACGCGTAAACGTCTCATTTTCATCCCTCTCCGTCTGGTACGATGACTTCGTAATGAGTCTCAGGAGATCTCAGGCGAGCATTCCTAAGATTCAGGCCTCTTAGACACAGAGAGGTGAGGTGGGGGAGTGAGGGCGGCGTGGTGGGAGGGGGGGGGGTCGAGTGATGTGTTTCCATGTGGTTTGACTCACATATTTCTTTTTTTTTAACTTTTGCAACTTATCTCACTTATTCTGCCATCTAATGGCATGGCCCATCCACTTTGCATTAATAAGGATAAATGCATCCACAGCTCCCAAACACACACACACACACATGCACACAATAAGGAGATTTTTTTTCTCTGTGAATTATGAGACAACCGTGACCTGAAATGATATAATATAACCGTATAAATAACACTGGTGAAGTAAATATACAATAAACAATATAATAGAATACGCTTTTATGTTGGTATTCACAGTCAGCAGATATAGAGGTTATTTTTTAGTATGATACAGCTTTGAATAAGTCATGAGGATCATTTCTTTCCCTCAGCGAGTGGATAACAGTTTTGCTGTTTTCTTAAATCAGATGGTCCTATTCTTATAATTTTAATGTTTAATGTGCTCTCTGAAACGATAGCATGGGGATGGCGGTTTTTCAGGGAAAACGCCAACACTATCGGGCCTTATATTCTCATTGAAAGATGATTTCCTTTTTCAGCTCCCTCTCAAAGTACTACTCTTACAAATGTGTATTATTTAAGTGGATGACTGGCTATAACTAATCTTATTATGGATTATTCTTTATTTAACGCATATTTGGTTACATGACCACCTCATAATTTGATTATTAGATCACCAAGCAATCATAGTTAAACAAAATGTCGCATTTTGTATTCCTTCTTTAATCCTATTAACTTAAAGTCAACAGATCACTTTAGGTAATGTATTATCACATTATGATTCATTTGAAATAGATCATAATGTGTTGCAACAATAGGAATAATAATACAACGCCTTGTTTGCTTTTTCTTCCTCTTTCAACGAGCCGCTTTGTTTTTCATTAACTTTAAGCGCTTCCCCCACACGAGCTGATTCTGCCTGTCAGACGCTTTCTGCTGAGTGCGTCGTATACGGCGGGTCAACATTCTGCCTGTAAGTGTTTAATGGCCTTCAGTCGGTGTGTGTGTGTGTGTGTGTGTGTGTGTGTGGATAAGAGGAGTTCTGGATTGAGCAGGTGGCACCTTGCATGCAACCTCTGCAGTGTGTGTGTGAGAGAGAGAATGTTGTAGTGTGAAGTGTCTGCAGAAGCGGATGCTGCCCCCCCCCCCCAGACTCTCATCCTCTAACTCCATCGACATTTTATTTTCACCATGCAAACATGCTTTAAAAACCCCAAACGTACCCAGACATTGGCTCCAAGTGACTTGTTCATACTGTGAGTGGTATTTACAGAGGCGCCCCACCTGGGCTCATATTTTAACACACACATTTCCCTCTTAAATCTGCCACAAGCCTGAAATCTGACGCCTGTCTCCTTTAATTTCTAACGTCTCAATTAGTTCAGAACGATGAGCTGCTTCTTTTCTCTCCGATTACAGAAGGTGTTGCTTTGTATCGTGTTGATTAGTAAATGAAAAGCGAGTGATCAATGATTCCACCTCGGGGATGGACTCATCAGTCCACACACACTCGATTTAGGGCGGTGTGTGTGTGTGTGTGTAGATCTGCGTGTCCGTCTGAGTGTTTTCCAATCTCCATTACAAAATGAAAATAGAGGCCAAGAGACTAACTGGTCCAGATGCTTGTCCAATCAGGTAAACAGCGCACTTAATTGTTTTCTCTTGTCTACAGTCCACAATAACATGGCTGAGCCGTCACTTGATTACTGTCTTACGTCTTCGGTGACGAGCCGCGTGGACCCGCGGGGGGGGGGGGGGGGGGGGCGTGTTTCCCCGTCGAGGTCATTTCCCCTTCATCAACAAGCCCTTCAGCTCTTCACGTTGATCGAACGAGACGCGCTCGCGTGCCTGCGCCCTCCTCCCCCAGATGAGGAGTCATGCATTTGTTTATCATCAGGGATCCCACGATGCAGTTGAAATGTAACATGTTCATGTCAAAGTTGTACTAATATATTCAATTCAATTCAATTCATTTTATTTTGTATAGCCCAAAATCGCAAATTACAAATTTGCCTCAGAGGGCTTTACAGTCTGTACACATGCAACATCCTCTGTCCCGAAACCCTCACATCGGCACAGGAAAAACTCCCCAAAATATGAAAAAAACCCTTCAATGGGGAAAAAAGGGAAGAAACCTTAGGGAGAACGTCAGAGGAGGGATCCCTCTCCCGGGATGGACAGACTGCAATGGATGTCATGTGTACAGAATCAACAATGTAAAAGATGTACAATACATTCAATTTCTCTAACTGAAATGATACAAGTAATTGCAAGTAGCAGAAGAGGTGTACGGCAGGACCACTGCAGGGACAACCTCCATCAGATCGAACCACCATCCACAGAGGCTTCTGTGGGGAGGGAGAGCAGAAAGATGTTGGTTTTTGATGACAGTAATATGAATCATATTTAAAGTAATGATGATGGCAGCAGCAGGTGTCAGCAGAGCCATGAGCCAGGAGTTAGAACCGGGGTCCGCACGAAACTATGATCCACGGAGACCTGCTAGGCGAGAAAGCACAAAAAACTCCCGGAAAGAAGCTTAATTAGTGATGTACATTAATAAAGCATGGATGATTGTGGGAGGAGAGAGTGAGAGTGAGAGAGGGGCTCGGTGTGTCCTAAGAAGTCCCCCGGCAGTCTAAGCCTAGAGCAGCTTAACTAAGGGCTGGTCCAGGCTAACCTGAGCCAGCCCTAACTATAAGCAATATCAAAGAGGAACGTTTTAAGCTTTATCTTAAATGAACTGACCGAGTCTGCCCCCCGGACTGAAAGTGGAAGCTGGTTCCACAAAAGAGGAGCTTGATAACTGAAGGCTCTGGCCCCCATCCTACTTTTTAAAACTCTAGGAACCACAAGTAGCCCAGCATCTATGGAGCGTAGATGCCTTGTAGGACAATACGGTGTAACAAGCTCTTTAAGATAAGACGGTGCCTCACCAGCAAGTGCCTTGTAGGTGAGGAGAAGTACCTTAAATTCTATTCTTGATTTAACAGGAAGCCAGTGCAGAGAAGTTAATACAGGAGTTATATGATCCCATTTCTTAGTTCTTGTTAATACACGTGCTGCAGCATTCTGAATCAGTTGGAGAGGTTTAAGCGATTTACAAGAGCAGCCTGATAACAAAGAATTACAGTAATCCAGTCTAGAAGTAACAAATGCATGAACTAGTTTTTCTGCATCACTTTGAGACAGGAAGTTCCTGATTTTTGATATATTCCGTAGATGAAAAAAGGCAGTCCTTGAAGTCTTCTTTATATGAGAGTTAAAGGACATATCCTGGTCGAAGAGAACTCCAAGATTTCTGACGGTGCTGTTGGATACCAGAGCAATTCCATCCATAGAGACTGTATCACGTGACAGCTGACTTCGAAGGCGCTCTGGGCCTATCATGATAACTTCCGTTTTTTCCGAGTTTAACATCAGGAAGTTGCAGGTCATCCAGGTTTTGATGTCTCCAAGACAGTCCTGAAGTCTAACAAGTTGGTTGGTGTCTTCTGGCTTGATCGATAGATACAGTTGAGTATCGTCTGCATAACAATGGAAGTTTATGCGGTGTTTTCTGATAACGTCGCCCAAAGGAAGCATGTACAGGGTAAATAGAATCGGTCCAAGCACAGAACCTTGTGGGACTCCGTGACCAACATTCGTGGTCCTCGATGATTCACCGTTCACAAACACAAACTGGGATCGATCCGATAAATAAGATTTAAACCAGCTGAGTGCAGTTCCTTTGATGCCAATCAAGTGTTCCAGTCTCTGCAGCAGGATACGGTGATCGATGGTGTCAAATGCAGCACTGAGGTCCAGCAATACAAGAAAAGATACAAGTCCTTGGTCCGATGCAAGTAGAAGATCATTTGTAATTTTCACCAGTGCCGTTTCTGTGCTGTGATGCATTCGAAATCCTGACTGGAAATCCTCGAACAAAGCATTGTTTTGTAGAAAGTCACATAATTGATTCGCGACAGATTTCTCCAGGATCT
Source organism: Pungitius pungitius (assembly GCF_949316345.1). NCBI lineage: Eukaryota > Metazoa > Chordata > Actinopteri > Perciformes > Gasterosteidae > Pungitius > Pungitius pungitius. The sequence continues at coordinate 9,717 of NW_026909889.1, read as the reverse complement.
TAGCGAGGAAGGGAAGATTAGAGATGGGTCTGTAGTTAGCCAACACCTCTGGAGCTAGGGTAGGTTTCTTCAGAAGAGGTTTAATTACAGCTACCTTGAAGGACTGTGGTACATGTCCTGTCAACAAAGACAGATTCATAATATCCAGTAGGGATGTGCTAATTAACGGAAAAACTTCCTTAAGCAGCTTAGTTGGAATCGGATCCAGGAGACAAGTGGAAGAGTTGGATTTCAAAATTGTAGAAGTCAGTTGATCAAGGTTGATGGAAGAGAAACCATCCAAGTAGGTATCAGGGCCCACGGCTGCGTCCAAGGATCCTACATCCGCGGACGGGTTGTCTCCGGTTGGGGGTAGTAGACCATCAATTTTCTCTTTGATAGTCAGAATCTTATTATTGAAGAAGTTCATAAAGTCGTTACTACTGAGGTCCACAGGAATACACGGCTCGACAGCGCTGTGACTCTCTGTCAGTCTGGCTACAGTGCTGAAGAGAAACCTGGAGTTGTTTTTATTTTTCTCGATTAATGATGAGTAATAAGATGCTCTTGCGTTACGGAGAGCCTTCTTATATGTTTTAACGCTGTCTTGCCAAGTTAGCCTAGATCCTTCTGATTTGGTGGAACGCCATAACCGCTCAAGTTTCCGCACAGTTTGCTTTAGGTTCCGGGTTTGAGAGTTATACCAAGGCGCGAACTTCCTTCTTGTTGCCATTCTTCTTTTGAGGGGAGCAATACCGTCCAGCGCCATTCTCAAAGAGCCTGTGGCAGTATCGACAAGATGGTCGATTTGTGACGGACTGAAGTTTTCACAGGAGTCTTCTGATATCTTGAGACAGGACACTGAACTTAGAGCAGAGGGAATGGTTTCTTTAAATGAGGCTACAGCGGTGTCCGATAAACATCGACTGTAGAAACCCTTGGCAGGAGGAGGAGATTCTGGCAGTAGAAATTCAAAGGTTATCAGACAATGGTCGGACAGGAGAGGGTTCTGTGGAAAGATTGTTAAGTGTTCTATCACAATACCATACACAAGAACCAAGTCGAGGGTGTGGTTAAAACAATGAGTTGGTTTGTTTACAGTCTGACAGAAACCAATTGATTCCAGCAAAGAGAGAAATGAAGTACCAAGGCTGTCGTTATCGACATCCACATGAATGTTAAAGTCACCCACTATAATTACCTTGTCCGTTTTAAGGACCAAACTCATTAAGAACTGTGAAAATTCACATAAAAATTCAGAATAAGGACCTGGGGCCCTGTACACTATTACAAAGAGAACCGGCTGGATTATTTTCCAGGTTGGTTGTGAAAGACTGAAAGTCAGACTTTCAAATGAGTTATAATCCAGTTTAGGTTTAAGGTTTATTAAAAGGCAGGAGTCATAAATAGCTGCCACTCCACCCCCTCGGTGGATATATGATGTGTGAATATATGATGTGTGAAGGTTTGCGCATGCATCGATAATGTGTGGAAATAGCTTTTTAACGGACGGGGGCGTCACATTAATGAAATAACGTCAGGAAGTGCAGAAAAAAAACACTTTTGAATTAAAAGTACGGCAAAAAAACTATTTCCGGTTAAAATATGTCGAGCAATGATTGAAACATGAACAAAGGGAGGGTTAACATGAGATAATCCCCAACCACTCACTGAGGGGATTTTTGAAATAATGGAATTTTGGATCAAATTGATCCCCTCTGAGGCCTAGCACAAAAAAAACATTTCTGCCCTCATCCCTGTTTTTTTTGGACTTGCATCATGTCCCCCTGGAACCTGTTCTTTGTAGAAATGGAGAAAAAAAAGAAAAAGAAAAAAGCTCAACAGAGGAAAGGCTTTGGATAAAAAGAGGCCATCCATCAATAGCAAGGTGGCGCCATGTGTCTCCCTGTTGAGGTCTGCGGCTCTCCAACCGGCGCCGCATTCCTCTCCGTGGCGCCGCCGCCGCTCCGGCAGCCAGCTGACGAAAATAGATGGTTGGCATTAATAACTCCATCGCGGCGTAAAATGAATTCGTATTGTGTGGAGAGGAGGTAGAGGAAAGTCGTCCCAAAATGCTCCTCTTCTGGGTATCGTCTCTGCTCTCCTGAAACGCTGAGTCAGTCATTGTTCATGACTGGACGCGAGGGGGGGGGGGGTGTAACGGAAGCCTTCCTGCTGGTGCACAACAAGCATGAGATTAAGTTTGAACGTTTGAGCGGTGGTGCATCGAACCCAGCATGCACCACGCGGGGGGGGGTCTGACCTCATTGTGTTCCCCGAATAAAATCTCCCAAAAGAGTAAAGTTAGCTCCTCGCTCTGAGGCACTTTTAGTCCTTGTCCTTAAGAATAGATCTAGAGCACTAATGAAAGCACATGGCAGTGAATCAAAGCCAATCCGTCAAACATATTGAGCGGCCCGGAATCCCAAAATAATCTCAAAGCTTTTTGACATTTTGACTGTGCTTAAATGTCAAGAATCCCCTTTGAAATGAACGGAAGGAGCTCTCCTGCATATGAATCTGGCTCCGTATCAACGTCAATGTCAGACAGGATTTCTCAGCTGAATTAAAAGGTTTGAGAGGAGGAAAGAAAAGAAAGAAGAAACCCTCTGAAATGGCTTGAGGTGCCGGCGGTGCACCACTAGAGGCTGTCCTGTCCGTCTCAGTGGGGCCAGCGAGGGGGCTGTAAACCCCACCGTTTTCAGGGGGGGGGGGGGGGGGGGGACTGAAGGCCAGTCACACACAGTGAAGATATAAATCAATGATACAGAAGGGATGAGGGATGATGAAAGGAAAAGCACAGGGAGGGTGGGACCAAGGGGGACAGACGGGACACAGCGGCCCCAAAACAGCAGCAGATAATTGAATAGTGTTCTATGTAATAGAAGATGAATGGTGCATCCAGAAGATAATAGAGAGGGTGTGACCAGACTGTAGGATCACAGCAGAGGGCCAGGATCAACACAGCCGCTTAGAAGGAAGTACGTCATCGGACTCCTTGTGCCGTTTGCCCTGCGAGCTCAAGAAAAGCCGTCACCAACTATGGGTTTGTGTTTTTGGGGGGAAATTAAATGAGAGAGTTTAATAATGCGCGGGTCAAATACATCTTCCAGCTTTGAGCAGACCGGAATAAATCCATCACCACCGGAGCCTGGACACAGAACCCACCCAGGGCAGGTCCCTCGATGCGAGCGGTCTCATTCCCAGGTTCCTAATTGTATTTTGGGTTCGGTACCGGAGCATCTCTGCCTGCTTTTTAATGTGGAAAAAAACGACTGGGTCATCTTATTTTACAGTTGGTACACAGCAAAATGGACAGACTCAAATTAACACTATTGGAGTTAATTATAACACTTTTTAAAGTGTCCCATGGGGTCCACACTCCACAGTGTCACACTTTTTAAAGTGTTGCCATTTTAACACTGTTATAGAGTTAATTTTAACTCTTGTATATCCTTGCGCCATATTACATGGAGTTAAGCCTGATACCAAGAATCCTATTAAAGAGTTTATTTAACTCTACTAAGTGTTGCAAATGAATCTGATTTAGACACTGGATGATGACTCCGGCTCTATCGTTGACTCTAAGAGTTGAATCTTTTTGCAGTGTGATTTTAACGCTGCACTTGAACACTTTTGCCCAACACCAGGAAAATGAACTCTGAGGATTTTGCTGCGCAGGCTCTGCACATACCCAAATGTATGTGGGGGAGATCTGAGGAAGTGGCTTCGTCCCCTTTAAATAGTACGTGCTGGTTGTGCGTTAGCATTCATTTGGACAAACACCACCAACACACCTCCTCAGTGCCACTGAGGAAAAGGAGCATACCAACATATTTTATTGCTGTCATTTTCATTCTCTTTCACATGGATGTTTGTCAATAGTTCTTAAGAAAAAGCTTTGTTTTTATTGTTCGACCACTTTCTGTCAGCTGCTGAAATGTGAGGATTCTCTGCTCCTCTTTGAGCAATAGCTGCACAAAGCTAAACCCCCCCCCCCGGAGTGATCTGGAAATAACGGCAATTTGGCCCGACAAGACCCCTCGTGGGTCTGGACTTCTTCCTGGAACGTGACTGTAGAGAGGGAGATGGATGGAGGACAGTCGTACACACACACACACACACACACACACACACACAGACGTTCACACACCGGCAAGCGGCCCTTCGCAAAGAATGAACAAAGCACGCCCCCCCCTCGCTGATTTTCCTCCCGGGAACAAAAGACAAACCACTTCTCCGTCGCCTCCTCCAAACTTTGCGTTTTCAAGTGGAATCCTTTGTGCCAGGTCTCTGCGGCGTCTCTAAACGCCCCGACATTACCCTCCGGGATCCTCCGAGGCGCCGTGACATGTTGGTTTATTTTTTTTATTTTTATTTTTTAAGTTGAAAAGCAGAAGGGCTGCGGTTTACCTCTGCAGCACACAGGTGGGTTAAAAATAGGACGATTGTCAGTGAACATGGCGGCTCTGTGATAGAGTGCAGTGTGATTGTGCATTATTAATGAAAGAAAAAAAGAAAAAAACACAGACAGCAAAGTGTCAATGTGAGAGAAGCATGTCGGAGGAAAAGTGCTGGATGTCTACAATGTGCAGAGTACCCATCTCTTCTTCTGTGCATCGGTCCATTGTTCAGCTTCACACACTTGGAGTCTGCCTGCCGATCTCATGAGAGGACGTTGTTCGTCTACCCCCCCCCCCCCCCCCTCCCCCCCCCTCCTTCGCTCCTGTGTCTTTGTGCGCGTTTCAATGGGACTCCTCGGATTCGGCGTCCTCGTTTCATTTCAGAGCCTCCCGTTCAGCCAGCGCTCTGCGGGTAAAGAGTTGGCAATAATACGGCACTCCACTGCAGTCGAGTTGATACTTTATACCACGTTCGGACAAATTGAGTTTGTCTGTCCAGCGTCCGCGTCGGTCAGTCTTCATCCGTCCTTCCGTGCATTACCGGGTCTCGCTCAGTAAGCGATGCCTCTTCTTTCCCTTCCCCCCCCCCCGCCCTTCGCCTTTCCGATCCATTCCTCATCGCTCGCCTTTTCGACCCCCGGCGTTCGGTCGATTGCGGTCGGCCCGCCGGAGCGTGACATTGGATCAGCAACCCTTGTCCCAGGTCGGTGGATGTGTGGCGCCGAGCTCGCGCCTTGTATTGAGTCACAGCTCCCTGGTTAAACCTTGTTATGCTGCTGGAATCTACCAGCGGGGGCCCTTCTGGCAGACACCCCGCCGCTCACTCTGTTCCAAGAGGCCGCGTCGCTGTGTCGTCTTTAGGGGGGACGGTTTGGCAGCAATGGAATAGGAAATTGTGAGCAGCGTCATACGTTACTATGGTAACCGAGGACAGACTAAACAAACTGGCTCTTTTGCTCTGGCCCACAAAAGATTCAGATGTAGATTCACCTTCCAACCGCACACAATGGGCCTTTGGATGATATTTGAATGTGCTAATGGGAAATTACAATCTTTGTAGATCTCATTTGTAGATATAATTGCACTAAAAAAAATCAAAAGACTGCAGACTTTAAGATTGAAAAACATTGAACATGCCCAACATCCCAGTCCGTTCGGCTGGACCGCATCATCCTTTCAGTCCTCGTGACACCCATTTAACAGAGGACGCAACCAGATGCTCACTGCTCCAACCCAAGAGGGACGTTGTGTCCTCAGCTGTTTTTTTTTTTTCAATGGATTCACAATGTTCACTCTCTGTCTGGAGATGTGAAGACACACGGTACACACCGCCTCCTCGTGTGCGTGTGTGTGTGTGTGTGTGTGTGTGTGTGTGTGTGGGTGCCAGTATTAGTACCAATCTCTGTCAGACAACTCCTGTGGCCTCCAGGTGAGGAGTTCCCCTTGGACCCAGTGTTTGCTTTGATATAAACTTCTCTTAAATCGGTAAGTGGCCTGTCTGTCATGACCAGGTGCCTGCTTTTTCTTCTCCCCTGGTCTTGACTCGAGGAGGACATTTGTTGATCATTGACCCGCTGCAGATGATTGACGCACACGCTGCATGTAGAGCGAGCGAGGACTCGCGTCCCTCAACAAATGACATCGGCCCCTTTTTTTTAAATTTGTTTTGAATCCATACAGCCATTACAGAGGAAAGACAATTCTCCTCCCTGCGTGAGAAATTACTCTGATACCAACCAAATGGAGAAAAAAAAAACAACTCTACTTTTTATTCTCACTCGAGAATATTGCTTTTCTGAGGCCGAGGAGATGCATGAGCTCCGAGTAGAGGCTTCCTGGAAAAAGAACTTTATTTGAACAGAAGAAATTGAAAATAATTTGGAATAGTGTACAGAGGGCTATTTGTGAGGAGAATGAGACATTTTCTATACGGGCTCCTGGCTTGTGAAAGCAGGCGATGGGTTATGCTAGAGGTTCATTGACTATCAGCCGTGTTTGGAATACAACGGAATCATTTAAAGGGCCTTCAAGGAGATCTTATTCCGCTAATCGATCGGGTTTGTCCGAATGGTTTGGGCCTTACCACATTTGCATTAGCTCTCAATGTAGAGTGCTCTCTTTTTGTCTGAAGTTAAGGGTTTGGTTTTCTGACCATTAAAAATACCAAATAAAACCCTCCCAGCCGCTCACTGAAATTTGAGTGTTTGAGTGTTTTTTAAGTTACTGCCAAGGAGATCATGCAGAATGGTTCCCTTCAACCACCAGTTATGACCATTAAGAATGTAAGTTATGCTTATGCATATATATATATATATGGTGCCATTAGGGGGCGGATGGAGGGGACAGATGGAAGAGGTCGTGGGGGGGGGGGATATGAGTGTTTGTACATGAGCTGTGTGCAACTCTAAACCTCGGGAGTTCGATCAGTGCACAGCTGACGCTCGCGTGTGACGGCCTGCGTCGGCACAATCTACAAAGCAGCCCGGCGTGAGACAGGCCCGAGGACATGGGGGTGGGGGGGGGGGCGTGTGTGTGCGCAAACGTCCCCATGCTCTCTTCCTTTTGAAGCCGTGTTCGGGCTGGAGGGCGCGGTTCCCTCGCCACCTTTTGATCGGAGAGGAAATGAACACGATATTAATGACAGTTTTCTGAGAGCTGTGGTGTCTGCACCCGCTGGCTGGACGGGGGGGGGGGGGGGGGGTAGAGGCCTCGCTGTGTTTGCACGTTGGCTGAAAATAAATAGAACCCACCCTTCCATCTGAGAGGATATTTCCTCGCGAGGCCGGCTGAGTGTCACTTTCTCAGGGATCGCTATTCGTTTTGCTTTCTCCGCTCCTCTCGTTTGCTCTCTCCCCCCCCCCCCCCTCTCCCGCTAAGCCCTTATCTTCATTCCTCCTCTCTCTCTCTCTCTCCTGTCAGACGGACAGGTAACCTCCCCAGCGTTCCCACACCGTCTGCAGTGGTTTATCTTTTTTTTTTTTTTGCCCCACCCGATCCATTAGTAATCCATTTCAGGGGCTGTCAGCCATGTAGCAGCTGCGGGATGCAGCCGGCGCGCTTTATCCGTCACCATTTGTCAGCCCCGCGCTGACCGGCCAAGGCCTTCGGGTGGGTTGTGGGGGGGGGGGGGGTGTGCGCGACTGTGGCGGTCGCTGGACACAAACGGAGTAGCACCGAAACAACCTTCTCCGCTTGGGTCCACACACTGAACTTCTCTCAACGTGTTGCGCTTATCGTGGCTAACAAGAAGCTAACGTGAACCAATGGCAGTTCTGATGCAGCGTTGCTTGAAGAAGACTTGTGGGGGGGGGGGGGGTTCCTCTGGCTTGTTGAAGTAAACAGCCAGCTTGTCACCCTACGCACTATATATATTATTTTAATTATACACAGAAAACATAGTAGCCACTAATCCTCCAGCTGCAACAGCTAAACAGGTATGTGATGCCTTTAGATTCGGGGTTGTAATCCTCACTGAGTCAATTTAGCACACGGCTTTTTAGGAATTAGGCTTTACAGGCTGTGCTTTTGAAGCGGGTTGACATTCTGTCCCGTGACGTCCGATTTCCCGTAATGAGCACTGTTAGCCCATAAAGAGCACAATTTCACGCAACTTAATTTGTTCTGTGGCAGTTTCGGGAGACTTTGTTTCCAGCGTATGAGCTTTATTGTATTTGCTTCAAGAGACAGGACATGCTTGAATGTACATTTGCTGTAATTATTATTGCAAACTGCACAATTATTGAACATTTTTACCGTTTTGTCACAAGTGGCCTCGGGGCCGGGCATCTCTCACCCGAAATATTCCAAATTGAAATTTGCACCGTGTTTACACATTGTTGCGGTAGATTAATAACATCAAGGCGCTCCCAAATTGGCGGCGTTGGCTTTAATGATATGCAATGTAGTTTTAACCATCTGAGCGTGTGTGGGCAGCCGAGGCGCCGCTCTGAGGGAACGCGTGGGATTTCATTATTCACCGCAATCAAGTAGTCTCCTGCTGGGCAAATATTGCAATTGAGTAAACACCCACGAATTACCTTCTTAGCTTCTAAGCTCCGGGAAAATGTGTGGGCCACCTAATGATGATTGCAGCGGGCGCCGGGTGGTTTTAGGTATTATTTGAGGTCTAGATTTGGAGATGTCCGTTTTTACTTGGAACATTTTACAATGAACTTTGTGTAATGAATGAATTTCATTCAGATTCAGATCTTGGGTTATTTTGGATGTACTTCTGAAATTACTCAGAGATTAATTTGAGATGATTTGGTGAATTTGCCTTGGGTCCTGTATACTTTGATGATGAAACGATGCAACACTTTCACAGTTCTTGGTTTTTGCCCTCTGGTGGGGGGGGGTTCGGTACGTTTTAGGTACGCCAGGAAAAAAGAATCATTATGAAATGAACATTGAAGTGACCACTTTGACCAAAGTTTCTGTTTCATGCCACAGGAGGCACCCTAAAAAATGAAACCCTGCGGGACTATTTGTGTGCCTCCACTCCCCCCCCCCAGCTACAGGCTTCCGATCTCCAACCCTTCAGGGGCTGGAGCGTCTGAATAAACACATGAGCAGTGATTGCTCCCCCAGTGGAGGTGTTGCATTACATGCGCTCACCCTCCGCCCCCCCTTTCCACGCTCCTGCTGCATCTGTATCCCTGCACTGCCCCCCCCCCCTCCCTCCCCTTCTCCGGTTTATTAGCTTAATCCCTCTAATCGTATTGTGGCGGCGATGAGGAGGCCTGGTGCATTCTCGATAAGTTGCCGTTGCTGAGGTCGCGGGTTGAGAGAGAGCGAAAGGCGATCTTTTGGCCGCGGAGGGTTTTCCGTCCCTCCATTAGGGCCCCCCCCCCCCCCCCCCCCGCTAATGTGCACGAGACAGAGGACCCGGTGGTGGGTTTTTTTGTTTGTTTGTATGCAGTTTCTGGGAAGCACACAGCGTGATGGCTGTGGGTGTGGCAGCGGCTGCTTAAAGGGGAAGCAGACAGCGGCTGGTTTGCCAGAGCGCATTCGGCGTCCCGAGTGGCGAGCGGGCGGACGGGTCGGCACCGTGACTTCAGGATGATGTTCAATCACACGATGGGGAGGCCGCTGGGCCTCCACAGGAAGCCCTCCAGGGTGGAGTCGGCCATGAGATTGTGGAGGGTGAGTTGGATTTCTAAGGGCTGGAAATGAGTTTGTGTGTGTGTTTGTGTGTGTGCGCAGAGAGTGAAATAACGTTTTTTTTTTTTTTTTTTGGTATGCTGTGTGAAGATCATGTAACCTGTTGGAGAATGTTAAGTGCATCACTTCTGAAGAGCTTTGTGGGATTGAGTGTCGAGTCGGAAGCTTTGGGAAC
>NW_026909888.1:105000-106078 GCF_949316345.1 Pungitius pungitius | reverse complement strand
GGTAGAACGCGTCGGCCTGCCTTGGGGAGCTTTTTTTTTTTTTTTTTTTTTTTTTAGTTTTAAAGTGAAGCAGAGGTGTCGACAGAAAATGATTAAGACAGAAAATAAGTACTGTGAGTCGTAGCTTTCATGCTGGGCTGGACAGAGATTAAAAAGCGGCTCCCACTCTGCCCCCAAATGGCTATTATGGTTCTGCAGGAAAGAACAAAATCAAGAATAGGTCATCTCCATCTTCCAACCGCTTCCCAGCCTTGTGATTATCCTGCAGCTCGCTTTGGAACTGGAGAGATTTGTCTCCAACCGCTAACTCGAAACTAGCCAACCTCTTCAGTGAAGATGTCTCAATGGTGTTAGGGAAATCAGGCCAAGTCCCTCACACCCTCTCTCACACACACACACACACACACACACACACACACACACGCTCTCCTTCCCTCCGTGTCCTTCCATCTGTGAGTTCAGATGAACAGAAGTCTCCCAGGCCTCCAGTTGGCCGGGCTCCACACTAAGAGGCGAGCTAATTGGCCAGCTGGGGGCCCAGCCGGTTTGCTGGAGGCCGGGCATTGGCCCGGGAGAAGGGGTCAGGTGACCTGTCATTGGTCAGATCGGACCAGTCACCTGGCAACACTTCAGACTTTCTCTCTTGAGAGGAGCCTGGTGAGAAACACACACACACACACACACACACACACACACACACAGGAGAAGACTGTTGAGCGCAGCTTTTGTGGCAATGTGTCAGTTCATGTGCGGCGTTGTCGTGATGGTAAAGTGTGCGTTGTGGCAGTTGCCGGTCTTTGCGGTCCTTGTGTGAATTTGCAAATAACCCCCCCGAATCATGAGGCCCCAAATTGTTGGAGGCACCGTGATACCAAAAGTATCGATCCAAACGGTCCCAAGCCAGCTGGTACTTCTCCACTCCGTTTGTTTTCCTCCGCTAGCCTCGACGGGGGCAGCTCGGTCCACCGCCGTCTTCTCCTCAGCCTGCGAACTTCTACCAAGTCCATCACCATCACCACAAATGTGCTCATTTCTCATTGGGTCAGCGGGAACGAGCCCCATTCTCACTCCGGGTTGA
>NW_026909888.1:70000-100000 GCF_949316345.1 Pungitius pungitius | reverse complement strand
GGGAGAGGGAGGAAATGTAAGATGGAGGCGGACCTTTGAGTGCTTAAACGTGATGGGTGCTGCGTTTTATGGGTGCATTCAAGGGTCTGTTGGAAGAAGAGTGATGAACCACTCTTACTGTGTGTGTGTGTGTGTGTGTGTGTGTGTGTGTGTGTGTGGATGTACACTGACGACAAAAGGGAGTCGAGAGGGCACAAAACAAATTGAAGCAAAATGTGTGCGCTCACATGGCGCAGATTCATAACAGCGGAGTGCGATATGTAAGGGGGGGTGGGGGGGGTCTGAGTGAGGAGAGACGGGGGGGTGGGGGGGGGGGGTAAATTATTGGAACCATTGAGGCCAGAAAGCTGCTCTCACCGACGCAATGATGCCTGACACGGGGGTCGCTTTTCTCTTATCTGATCCAACTCCAAGATGACACTCTTATTACGGGGCCTCAATCGGAGCAAAAGGGGGTGGAGCCAAGCCAACGCACTGAAGTACGTGAAGTTCAACCAGCAAAGTATGTAGAGCAAATGTCGCCCTAAATATTCCAGATGGTTGCCAACCGCTGCTTCCAGAGAACACAGCTCTTCCTTTTGGAGAATTGAACGTGCAGATGTGTGCAGATGTGTGCAGATGTGTGCAGATGTGTGCAACTTTTAAACAAAAAAAAGTGTTGCTGGAGGAACTCACAAAGTCACAAATGTGCACTCAGTCACTCTCCCAATTAGTTTTGCGCTCCGTAAAAGAAACATATTTTTGTTGTCTGTGTACCTCCAGATGTGAGCGTGTGTGTGTGTGTGTGTGTGTGTGTCCCTCTCTCCCTCTCCCTCTCCCTTCGGTATCGCTCTCCTCTGCTCCGCTTCCTCTCTGCCTCTCCTCTGCTCGCCAGGCCGTGAAATGGTTTTCCACGAGTCCATTACCCCGGCCCCACTGCCACCGCCCTCTGTGAGCGAGGGGGAGTGTGTTTAAATGCGTGTGTTTGGGTGTGCGCCCGCAGAGAGAGAGAGAGAGAGAGAGAGAGAGAGAAAGTGTGTGTTTTTGGCACCTAAAAGTGACTAATGTGTGTATGTTCAGTAGCTGCATGTGTATGAGGAATACTGTGTTTTTCTTTTTGTTTACGTGGGCGGAAGATGGATTGTTTGCACGGATTGGTACGTGCATGTGTCTGTGTGTGTGTGTGTCTGTGTGTGTGTGCGCAGTTTGTCCCACGCAAGCTCAGCTGTCACAGTTTTTGCCCTGCACTGTACTCCTGTCACAGCTGTGAATGCTGAGAGTCTACTAATATCTGACATGTCTCTCTCACACACACACACACACACACACACACAGACACACACTCTCACTAACAAAGCGGGGATTGCCTGGCAGTGGCTTACTTCTTTTTCTGTTGTCAGCATCCTTCAGCAGAGACTTGCATTATTTGCCGAAGATGTTTTTCAAAGTGCACACACGCACACACACACACACACACACACAAGTTTGTCTGCCCGACACAAAGGGATCGTTTAACACAAATGTATCACTTGTGCTCGGTGAGCGCGCTCTGCATGCGGGCCTCCTTCTCCATCCGGAGCTCCACTTCTTGTGTTCACTCCGGACCAAACAGAGACGCACAACCTTTCCCTGGTGATCGTAGTGTTTGTCGTATTATTGTATCATATGTGCAGTGAACGCTCTCACTGCACACCTCTGCAGGAATGTCTACACCTCCCCTGAGTCACTGTGCACACACACACACACACACAGTGCGTGTCTGTTTGTGTTTACCCCGGCCCGTGGCACCACGCGGCGATCTGCTCCTAATCCGTGCGTGTGAGAAACGCGCAAAAGACGTGCACCTCTGAGCAGGAGGACGAAACAAAAGCCCCCCCCCCCCCCTCTGTGTGTGTGTGTGTGTGTGTGAACACAGAGCAGGACACACACTGACTGCAGCTGTCAAGTCACGAGGTGAAAGCAGCAGACAGGCGATTAGTTTGTTACGTTGTTGTTGTTGACAGTGCAGTCATTTGATTGTTGTTATTTATTCCTAGAGAGGCGTAATTATTGGACTGCTAGCTGTCCCGCTAACTTTAGCCCCACTAAAGCGTCGAGTAAAACGCGTTTTAGAAGAAGCCCCAAAGAAGACAAAGACGGAGACGTTCGGTAATAATAATTCATCAGATATAAATATATTAATAAAAACCAGCGTTAAATTGATCCTTCAGACGTTATTGTGATTCAAAAGATCGACTTTAGAGAACAATGCGGCTTTCATCTCCCCAACCCGCCTCCCCCCCAATCCCCCCCTCCCTCCTCAGTTCCTCCTTATGACTTCACCCTTCTCTCCCACCCCCCCGCCCCCCCCCCCCCTCGATATTTCTCGTTCCCTCTTTCAACATTGTGTTTAAATTGTTTCGTTCACCTCCCTGCTCCGTCGTCCTCGTCCTCACCCCGTACACCCCCCCCCCCCCCCCCTGTATTATCACTCACCCCCACCCCTCACTCCCCCTGCTGATATTCAATGGCCTCCCCCCCCCCCCCTCCTCCCTATATCGCTCTTCTCCATTGGAAGTCATTTACTTCTCATTCGCTCCATCTCTCTTGCCTCCTTTCTTCTCCACCTAATGCCTTTTCATTCCTTTCGCTTCCACCTCTCTATTCCCCGCTTATTTCCTGCTGTCTCTCTACCTGAGATATGGAAGCAATAAAGACAGGTGTTCAAAAATAAATAAATAAATAAATAAAAGAAGAGCCGAGCAAATCTGTTTCGTTCGCCTCCCGGCGTCGGCTCGGGGGAGGAGAGAACAGAGAGCTGCGGGTCGCCTTAAATCTTGGAGTTGGAGCGAGAAGAACCACCTCGATCAGCTCGGCTCCTCTCGCGTGTGTTAATGGGCCCTGTTGACGTTTGGGGTTTAGTTGGATTCTTTAAGGAGCTGCTGGAATCTCCCCACTGAATAGACCGGGATAATCTCTGACTGTGTGTGTGTGTGTGTGTGTGTGTGTGTGAGAGAAAGAGAGTTGAGGCGAGGGTGGGGGGGGGGGGCAATGGGAATAAATGGAAGAGGAGAAAATGAGCGAGGAGCCGAGGAGGAAGCAGGAGAAGGTTTAACCGTCAGCAGCAGCTCCACTTCATCTTTTTCTAATGTTTTTTTTCCTCCCTCTGGAGATGGAGATGAGACTCGGTGTGCGCGTGGCTTTTGTTTGGTTGTGTGTGTGTGTGTGTGTGTGTGTGTGTGCGCGCGCGTGTGACGTCTTCATCCTGTTTTGCAGTAACCTAATCTTGGATGGGGGCCTCGTCTAATACCCCCCCCCCCCCTCCCCCCTCCCCCAAATACCCCTTCAGAAGACCGGAGCTCTGAATCTGTAATAACCAGCCTTTGTCCATGCTGAATCCCCCCTGTATCACAAACACACACAAACACACACACACACACACAGAAGGAGAAGGGCTTGTATCGGAATGCAGGCGGCATGTTCATAGACCCGCAGAGACGCAGTTTGGGGGTATTTGACTTGAGAAGTTGTGTCTCCTCCCCAGATGGCGGGCGGCGGCAGAGCGGCGGATCATCGCTCGGCGCCGCGTTACGAGGAAGTGGAGCGCCAGTACGCCTCCCTGCCGAGGTACGGTTCTCCTTCTCTTCCTCTCTCTAATTAAAGCGCTGTGGCCTGCATGTCTTTCTGTTTGTCTCTGGAGGCCTCGCCCCCCCCCCCCCCCCCCCCCCGTAACCCCCTCCCACTCCCTGGAGGGGGCCTGACTCCGGCCTGCTCCCCCAGAACGTACTTTGACTGAGGCTCAATCAGCTCTTGTGTTTGGCTCGAGTTGTGCAGTTTGTTTTCAGCACGGCGACATTTTTAATAATAATAATCATAAATTTCCCATTTGGAGCTAAAGATTGTTTACTCGGTGTTGGTCATATTGTTAAAAGAGCTTCCTCATTGTAAGTAAGAGTCTAATGAAATGTTATTTATTTGATGTGTTTTCTGTGGTCAGACTCTTTGGTCCCTTCATGTCTTTGTTTTTATTTATTTAATAGTGGACCTTGTCACTGCAGCCCGCTGCGTCTCTTGAAACACAGCAAGAAATATCACTTACAAGAATCTCTCCATTTATTATTTGCGATGTGTATTTCTGATGAAATTTGGATAAATATTTTAAAAAATGCGTTCGGACTACGTATGAAACCAAAGCTTCTCACTGCCCATTTAAAGGTGCTCCTCTGAGAGTGAAACTATCACTGTGTGTGTGTGTGTGTGTGTGTGTGTGTGTGTGTGTCAGAGAGAGAAAAATAAGCCAAGGGGGGGGGGGGGAATGACAGACAGAAGTTAAGAACGTTAAGAACTTTATAGCCAGGTTCCCACCCCTGTTAAAATGGTGAGGGACGGCAATTCCACACCTCCTTCTTGAGTGCGTGTGTGTGTGTGTGCGTGCGTGCGTGTGTGTGTGTGTGCGTGCGTGCGTGTGTGTGTGTGTGTGTGCACATGCCTGATAGGGGGAGAGTGTCTGTGGGTGATGACTTTGGCAGATGGGAGTGAGAACAGCGATGATAGTTTTGAGGTCTGGCTGTGGTATCTGAAAGGCCTCGGGAAATTGGACACACACACACACACACACACACACTCTCTCACACTGGCATACAGTACACCCTGTCTCTGTTTCCACTTTACGACATGCACTGTAATCCCAAAATGCGGGGCCAAGTTTACATGTAGACCCCGTGTCTGAAAAGGACCAGAGTCCTTTTTTTTCCATAAAGGTCCGTTTGATAATGGGCCTCATTCTGACCCGGTAGAAGGTTGTGAAACATTTAAAGCCGCAGTTCTTAATCTCTCATGCCACCCTCCTTCTGTCTCTATTTGACCCCCCCCCCCCCCCCCCCCCCCCCTCCTCCTGTCCCCCGCCGTCTTCCCCGCTGCCAATTAACCTGGAGAGATATTCCAGCGTAGTCAGAGGTAGAGATCACGTTGGGGAAACAGCATCCCGGGCTCTTGACCTTCATCCAAACATATTATTTAGGCGTCTACCTGCCGGCGTCTACCTGCCGGCGTCTACCTGCCGGCGTCTACCTGCCGGCGTCTACCTGCCGGCGTCTACCTGCCGGCGTCTACCTGCCGGCGTCTACCTGCCGGCTTGCTTTGGTCGGCGTGGAAGTGAGTCGGCTGCAGCGTGAAAGGGCTGTTTGGTTATTAAATAATAAATATCAGAAACAGGAACGCTGCCACTTATGCTTTGTTTTCTCAACTCTCCTGCTCTTTTAAAGAGTCTTTTTATGCAACGTGAACAGCAACCCCCCCCACACCCTCATGTCCTTTCACTTTAAATCCCTCTAAAGGTCTCGTCTCATTGAAAATACCACAGCATGTAGCAGAAGCAGGCGTAGTCCTCCTCTCCCATTGGTTAGAGAGATCCAGAGAGAATATTTCTCTCAGGAATCCAACCTGAAAAGTTGTGGTTGAATACTTGTTTCTTGGTAATGATTTAGCACAAAGATTTTCAAGACGTATTTGATCATTAGTATGGACACGTGTGTGTGTGTGTGGTGGGGGGGGGGGATTCGGTCACACTGAGGTCAGTAGATGTCTATCGCACTGTTTGTATGGTCAACATTAGTAGGTTGCGCCCTTACCATGTGTGCCCCATTACTGCCCCATTTACACATTCTCTCTTACACACACACACACACACAGGCCTGTACTTCTATACCCGTGAGGACACTCATTGACATACTGCACTCCCTAACCCCCAACCTTTACCCAAAAACTATTTATTTCTTGGACAGTGAAAATATTTCTTCACCTTCCACAAACTTTCTGCCTCTTTTGTTCTCACAAAGAGCTATTAATGCACACACACACACACACACACACACACACACACACCCACTGTGGTAGACAAAGGAGAGAAGAAAACAACCCGTTTTCACAGCAGGCTCCTCTTATGGATGCTGTACTCTGACAGGAGCATTAATGATATGATCAATACGGGGGGGTTGAACCCACTGAATGAACCACACGTGTGTGACGTCACCGACTCGTGTCACAAACTGCTCGATGACTCTGGAGGGTTTCAGTGAGAGCGGCGCAGCTTCGACTCAAACGGACCTGATAACGGCACGCGGCCCCAAACCCAAGATCGGATTAGCTCAACACACTTACCCATTTGTCCTCGTTATTACTCTCATTGGATTAAAAGAGCCAATAGGAATCGCTGTTCAGGTTTCCTGGAAGCCTGTCACTTCCTCATTACGAAGCTAATTGGCTGCTGAGTAATTAGAAAGCAGATGCTGCGCCGAGCGTCCCCCCCAGCCCCGTTGCTCCATCTTCATCCCTCCTCGCCTCCCTCCTCGCCTCCCTCCTCGCCTCCCTCCTCGCATCCCTCCTCGCCTCCCTCCTCGCCCCCTCCTCGCCTCCCTCCTCGCCTCCCTCCTCGCCTCCCTCCTCGCCCCCTCCTCGCCTCCCTCCTCGCCTCCCTCCTCGTCTCCCTCCTCGCCCCCTCCTCGCCTCCATCCTCGTCTCCCTCCTCGTCTCCCTCCTCGTCTCCCTCCTCGCCTCCCTCCTCGCCTCCCTCTCGTTCTCCATCTGAACTTGAGGTGAAAAGGACGTTGTTGAATATTGTTTTACTCTGTCGGATGGGGAGGGGGAGGGGGAGGGAGTGGGGGGGGTTGTGTAGAAACGGGAATGTCTCACTCCTCTCTCTGTCCCTCTGTCTCTCTCTTGAGGAGACCCCCCAACCGGGGCCCCCGGAGGTTCCCAGACCACTTTGCTGCACAATCCGCCCCATTGTCCGGTTGTTTCTCTGGACTCTGCAAGTCTCTGCTTGTTTGTTAGCCATGAAGGAGACGCCCCCCCCCCCCCCCTCCCCCCTCCTTCCCCTGCCTCTCCATCATGTTTTTTTTTTTCTACAGTGACCCCTAAGCTGCTCTTGTGCACAAACCAAAATGTGGATTCCATGCCGCTTGCCTTTGCTTCGTGGAACTTTTAACTCGTCGCCACAAATGTGGGAAACGCATCAAGGAAAGTCACATTATTATTATTGGTGTCGGTCTGAAGAACAAGAAGATCGACCACGCTTTGCATGTTTCCGATAGTTGCAGCTGTGAAATGTTAACATCTGGCAGCAGCCTAATGACCATCTGCTCTTCCAGTGCGGCTACAATCCTCAAACTTCTGTTTTAAAGTGAAATGATAATTAAATGTGTTGTCTGCAAGCGTTAAACCTCCCAATTAACTCTGAAAAGAGACAAGAGGAGGTTTTTTTTAGTTTTTTTGCTTTTTGATGCCAAACGCGACATAAAGTTGTCATAAAGTTGTCATAAAGTTGTTTTCCACGACGTCTGGATCCGTTGGAACGAGAAGCCGCTCGCTGTCACTGCGACGCTTAAACGCTGCTTTAAAAAGTCGCTCGCGCGCATCCACGACCCGCCCGCTGTTTCATTCAACCCCCCCCCCCCCGCACCAAAACCGCGGTCCATCAGGGGATCAGGATCCTGTCGCCCCCCCCCAACCCCCTACAGCTTGGAAGCATTACACCTCGCTCAGGGGGAAACCTTATTGGCTCAAGATGTGAAATAATGAAGGCTATTTGTATGGCGTGATCAGCAATGGGTTTTCCTGATGTTTTCAGGACGCCGCGCCCCCTAAGCGGTCGGCGTGTGGCGCTGAATGTCGCTCTGTGCTTCGAAAGGTACAGACGGGCATCCCATCCGCTGCCGGTGGGACCGATCGATCTTTACGGGCCGCTCCGCGTTCAAATGTCCGAAGAGTTGAGGCGTCGCCGTTTAGCGTGACTTGCGGCTTCATTTGAAGTCGCCATTTTCCAGAGGCTCCCACCTGCTTATTGTTTCTTCTGCCACTGCAGCCGGGGATCAAGTCTATGTAGTTGTGCATCTCGGAGAGTAATACGACAGCTCATCCATATTTGTTCATGTCTCCGGGCACTGATTGATATTTAAACTTTCATTTTAATACCGACTTATTGTCAAGGTTCCTGTTTTTAACGACGTTCTCATTGTCGTCCCCTTTGTCCACAGACTTCTGCACAGTTGGACCACAGAGATTTGCGTTGTGATGGGAGTCGATGGGCAGCACACAAGTGTTTACGCGTTGACCGGGGGGGGGGGGGGGGGTTATTTTTGTAAGGATTTTTCCTGCAGCGAATCGTCGGGTCTCCGGTGTTTTTTTTGGCCGTGGCGTCGTTGCTCAGTTTCCAAATGGCGTGGAGGCATTGCGATGGGATGCGAAACGCCACTCCAGACCCTCTTTGTTCTGCCCTCTCTGTGTTTCCGAGGCAACAGTCTCCCACCATCTGGAAGGCCCTCATCCCTCAGTTCCTCTCACTTTGCTCTAATGGCTTTCTCCTCTGTCCTTCTCCATCTCATTTTCTTTGGGTCCCGCTTCTCATTTTAGTTTGGCAGAATATATATATATATATATATATATATATATATATATATATATATATATATATATATATATTTTTTTTTTCTTTACCTTGTTATGCTCTTATTTGATTCTTTCTTCTGTTCTCCCACAATTCTCTTTTGTGTGTTTTTTTGCACACGTTTCACTTGCAGTACTTACCGTATTACCATATTCTTTCATTTGCTCTCTGCATTCCTCTTTTTATCCTCCTGTGGTCGTTTCCATCTCGTTCCCTGCTGGAGTTTTGGTCTCTTTTTTTGTTTTGTTTTGTTTTTTCCCTTCAGCTTTTCTTTAATACAAGTGCTCCGTATCATGCACCCCGGCAATACACACATGCTTGCACACTTACGTGCACAGGGGGATGTAATCATGTTAGTTTCCTGGACCGGTCCGTTTGTAATGCATGACTCCCAGGTGGATTAATCATATCTGACAGAACTTTATTGACAAAGACAGATAGGAGCCCTTGAAAGGTGTTTAGTTTCATTCAAACGTGAACAGCATGAGCAAAGCATCCTGTGTGTGTGTGTGTGTGTGTGTGTGTGTGTGTGTGTGTGTGTGTGTGTGTGTGTGGGGCCCATTATTCTCTGCAGATTCTGACCTACAGCATACCAGTTCTCTGGAGGGCACCACTTCACTACCATTCCCCGCCTCACTGTCGGCCATTTCCCTCATTGTCCCCGCCTGCCTCCACGTCCTCTGCTCCTTGTCTCCTCCGCCTCCTTTCATTCATCAGAGGAGGTTCTCTGGGTCCTTCCTTTCCCCCTCGGCCCGACAGGTGTTGGACTTTAAACTCCTTTTCCGTCGTCGCAGTCCTCCGTCTTTTAGCCTTTTCCTCTTCTGTCTCTGGTGTCTTTGTCTTCGTGTCCCTTCCCTCGGTCCCCTTTTGCTCTTTTGCAGTGTCGAGGAATACAGATGAAGGTTTGGGTCTTCGGCGGCCTGCTCTCTGTCCCTCTGTCTCTGTCTCCGACGCCTCACCTTGTTTGTTTTGGTTTGAACACAAGTCTTCCCCTGCTGTGAAGTGGCACCTGCACATTAGTATGCAGGTAAAAAAAAAAAAAAAACCCAAAAGGGTTGCGTCTGCGCCCGCAGTGAAATGTTAGCGCCTCATCTCTATTTCCTGCACACTCTTAACCCTGAATTTCACCCGTCTCCCTGAGAATATTTAACTCTTTTTTTTTTCTTCCTTTAAGCCTGTTGTTGACCTCGGTCCCCAAACCGCCGCAACACAATTAAAATGCGGCGTGAGGCGTCGCTTTGTCTGGTCAGCGCTCTTTAAAGTGTACGGTTTGAATACCAATGTTTACCGATTTGTGGTCTTGTGAGAAGGTGACTTCACTACCACGATGGAGATCCTTATTTCCCAAACGCAAGGTGTTGATCATCAGCTGACACATCAGTTCATTACGTTACAAAAACCCTCTCTGATGACGGTGAAATCGACGGCGGGGTCCGCGGTTTAGAGTTTGGAACGAAAGCAGCTCTGTGCGGGGGAAGTTTACGCTCCAGTCAAACTCGTATCGGATCGTGTTACATTTGCCAAAATGAATGCCTTTGCCCTAAAATCCAAAAAAAAAGCATGCGTTCGTGTACACAATTTAGAGCGTTTTTCACACATGGGTTCAGCTTGAAACCCATTTCACTGCTAACTTTAGCCTTGAGCTAGCAGCGCTCTGGGCCTGTGGAAGCACCCTGATAAGATCCGTGCTGTGAGGGTCCATGAAAACCAAACAGAAGGTCAGCTTCACCTTTACTGCAGTTTGAGGTTCATCAACGTCACCAAATGGTTTGTCAAAAGTCCCAAATGGTAACGAGGGTTTGATTGTTATGTCTGTGTATTTGGTATGCCCCCTAATCCTAGTTGATATTACCCTGCCTTCACCTTTGACCCCTTCTTCTAAGTGTTTGATGGGGACTGATGGAGTATCACATGACCTGAAGGGGTCAGGAGTCTCGGGAGGTTTAGGGCTCTCTAACACACACACACACACACACACACACACAAGCACCAACACAAACCACATTGGCAGCTGAACCAACAGAATTCCATCCCTGATACACACACACACACACACACACACACACACACACACACACACACACAGTATGTGACCACTTAACCATAAGTAGGAAAACAGCTTAGTGTCTTATTGGCCTTCTCCTAATAAAAACTCTCTCTGCTGCTTCTGGCGTCGCTCTTAATCACTCTGTTGTGTTAACGGTGTGTTATTTTCCACCACTCCCATCCAAGATGGCCAGTGCTCTACCTGTGCTCCCCCCCCCCCCCCCAGTCAACAACAAACCATCAGGCTGAACGACTGCACCACACAGAAAAAACACTACGATGTACTATGGTTTTAATTGGATTGATTTTTTCAAAATCCCCTCTCGAGATCCTCCCAAAAGGAGCAGATTTCCAAGCAGCATAAATGTGCACATTCACTCATAAGCTGATAAACTCGTTAAATGTTTAAAGCTATACTTTACAGATCACATCAAAAAGGTGGAAACAAAGCATTTGCCTAACCACTTTAAATATGTAACGTTATTATGCCATTAGGCACTTGAGGATATAATTGTGTATCAAAATACTAAGTTCGAAACCAATATAAAGTGTAATTTGCAAAAAGCTGGAGGTTTTAATTCCAGTCGGATCCCGTAGACAGAAGAGCGAGTATTTCTCCGCCCTTCATTATTTTTCACTTAAGCTTTTATTGCCTCATTGTTTGGACTGTGATGCATCTGTGATTAAAGCTTCATAATGAAGTATCACATTAAGAAGATGGAACCAAGTTAGGCCTCCGGGCGCATTACATCACGGCGGCGGCACCGCCTTCATCGGTTTTATTTCCAGACAAAGAGTCCGACGCTGCCCAACGCAATTTGAATATATGAAGCGCTTTGTTTTTGTTTTTTTTAACCCTAGAATGCGTTTTAAAATGCACCCGAGCGAGAGGTCTTTGGACTCGGCGCCGTGAAGACTCATAAAGGTGTAACTGAATTAAAGGCGCATTAAATCTCCTCCTCCTCTCTCCCGCCCCGCTTCCACTCACTTTGAATATCGCTCCACGCCCCCCCCCCCCCACCCCCTTCCTTCCTCTCTTCATATGTGGAGGCAGAGTTTATTTTGTTTGTGCTTCAGTGTTTGCTTTCATGGAGACGATCCATCTCCTCTGTCATCGACTCTCAGGAGGTTTTTTTTTTTTTAATGTGTTGTGTCACATCGTCACGTCTTGTCCGTCTTTCTTAAAGGTGTTTGTGTCTCTCTGAGACAGGCTGGGATGATCGATGTGTGTGTGTGTGTGTCTAACAGCTGTATCCAGCCCTTCCAGGAAGAGTAAGCGAAGGAGTGTGCGTCCATGAGAGAAAGGGGCAGGTGCAGAGGACGTGTAACGACTCCTTGTTTCCTCAGAAATCCACTGAAATACCGAAGAATTAGTCTCAATTACTGCCGGGCCGCTCGGATATGTCCAACCTCTTTGCGCTCCGGGGCATCTGGGTAACTAACCAGAAGGCCTCCTCAGGTCATATATGACGAGGTCGAATGTATCTCCAGACTGAAACGCGCCCCCCCCCCCCCCCCCCCCCCCCCAGTGGCCTCCCTGATCTGCTTCATACGTTCTCAACTCGGACTTTGATTACTCTCTCAATCACATTAAACTGGTTGTTGCATGTGCCAGGAAGCTGTTCTCACTCATTACATCTGTTACCCTCTCTCTCACAGACACACACACACGCGCACACGCACACGCACACGCACACACACACACACGCACACACACAGACCACCAGCCTCCTCATTTGGTCTTAACTCCTCTCCAGCTGTGTGCCAATTTGCCTCCTTCAGAGTACGTTGGGTTTGGGGGGGGGTGATTAAGCGCTAGCACTGCATTTGAGCTAAGGTTTGCAGTGTGTGTGTGTGTGTGTGTGTGTGTGTGCGTGTGTGCGAGCCAGTAATGGGTTTCCATCCTCATTACCCCATAATCCCCAGCTGCTGTGCCGAGCTGACCGGGTTCCTGAGGGCAGAATTCCAAACCCGGGATTCCCCAAAGATTCCCACTGGATGTCCACCTCGTTCCTAAGACGCCATTCACAGCCTGCAACTAATCATTACTTCATTATCAATGAATCTCTGTAGGATCTAAAGAGATTTGTTGACTAATTAAATAACCCGTTTCAATGGTTGGGATTTTCTGTGCCAAAAGTAACTTTTTAAATTCCAAAGTCATGTTATAATGAAGTGAAACTGCAGAAGACCACTTAAAGTTGCAGCCGGGAAGCGTCTCAATTTAACGCCGATGCCTCAGAATGACCTGCATGAGTAATCCAGCCCCCCCCCCCCAGCTGGAAGATGGGGGCTGTTTCCTCACAGGTACCACATACGCTGAAACAATTAACCGCTCCAAGAGGAGAAAGAATCACATTTCCTGACAGCTTCTTCCAGATAAATACAGTGTGTTCTTCATCCTCCTCTCGTGTGACCCACCTGTCCCTCTTCCTACCACCAGTTATCATACAGTTGAGTTCACTTCACCTTCTTCTTCTACTTCTTCTGCATCTGGCCTTCACGCCTCCGACCCGAAGCTGCCCCCTTCTCTCCTTCTCACTGTGCTTCTTATCTCTCTGCCCCCCCTCACCTCCCCGCCGCTCTTATCTCTGCCTCAGGGACATTATCGGTGCCGGGGGGGGGGGGGGCAGATTGTGAGCGACTGATACGGGCTGTTGGCTCTCTAGGAGGAGAGCGAGGAGGGGGGGGGGGACACGCAGACCGGACGGGGGGGCAGCTGGCACTCGCTCGCCCGTCTTTTCAGTCTCTGCAGCAGAAGACGAGCGGCGCTAAGACGGCTGTGTGTGTGTGTGTGCGTGTGCATGTGTGTGCGTGTGTGCGTGTGTGTGTGTGTGTGCGTGTGCGTGTGTGTGTGTGTGTGCGTGTGTGTGTGTGTGTGTGCGTGTGCGTGTGTGTGTGTGCTAGAGAGTGATATGGAGCCCTGGAGGGGCAGAAGAAGACATCCCAGACATGACGGGCATGTAGTTAGTTATACACTCTCCACTGCTGACCACCCAAATCGACACACACTGGCGTCAGCATGGAGACCACCAGCACTCTGTGTGTGTGTGTGTGTGTGTGTGCGTGCATGAGCCCAGTTCTCTGCGCATGTGTTTATGTACAGACCCGTGGTTGTGACTGGTTGGAGGTTGGAGCACAGAGTCACATGCTTCAGTACTTCACTGAAGTATTGGTGCAGGATTAGATCCATATTTGCTGAACAAGCAGCACACCGACCGCCCGGGAAGATTAGAACGGATGAAATGGATAAAAATAACCGTAGGGCCGATAAAATGTGAAACGGCCATGTGGACGACACAAGACATTGATATCTGTTGACCGGACTGTACTGGATTCCACAGCTGAGTGTGTGTGTGTGTGTGTGTGCGTGTGCGTTAACTGAGCCCTGTCCTGCTTTGAGCCGTCACATGTCACTTATATTCTGTTGCTACGTGATCTTTGGCCGGGACGCTTGTTTCCTTCTCTGGTCTGAAAACCCAAAGCTTCACAGACGCAAAGCTGCAGCGACATTGTTCCTGAGATCTGATTGACAATCAATGAAAAGCAACAACACAACCCAAACAGAAACCAGTGTCTTCTCTCCTCGGTCCCGTTTCCCTCGCCAGGCGCGGCGGCCCTTTGGATCCGACGGAGTACCCGATGCCGCCCTGGTCGGGCCATTACCCCGGACCCCCCCAGGGGTACCCTCTGTCCCCCTCCTACCCTAACCCCAGCCCCCAGCCGGCCCCGTCCTACTCCGGCTACCCGCCCGCTCAACCGTACGCGCGGCCGGGCGCCGACCCCGGCTACTACCCCCACCCGAGGTAACGCCCCCGACTCACTTCAGCTTTTTATTATCATAAACACCTTTATTCACACATTGTGCTAATGGACCGGTTGGGTTTTTTTCTACCGCCCAGCTCCCAGCAGAGAGGCCCCCTGCGGCAGGACGTGCCCCCGTCTCCCGCCCCCCCCCTGCGCGGGCCGCGGTACGACACCGTGGCGCGCGGCGCCGCGGGCGGAGCCTACAGGTAGGAGGCCTTTTGTCTCCCCCCCCCCCTGATGTCACGTGACCTCTCTCTCCGTGGGCCCCCGCGCCGGTGGATCTGAGGGATCGGACTGTTTTGACAGGCGCCTGGCGGGTCCCGGTCCGGACCAGTACGCCCACGCCGGCGAGGGAGGGAGGCAGCAGCAGCAGCACCGGACCAACCCGAGGCAGAAGAACGCCGTGACCGCGGCCGTGTAGACCAATCAGGAGCCTGGAAAGCTGCGGGTGGCGTGATTTGTTGTGGCGGTAACGCACGGCGAGGTGAAGCAGGTTAATTACCGGGTGGCCGGCGTGACGCTTAATGTCTTGTTGTTTGAAGTCATTTAAATTGCTTTGAGTCTTCCCGCAGTATGAAATTAGCGGGGTTTCCACTCCTCACTGTACTCTGTGATTAAGTCGTCTCTTTCAAGAGCCACAAAGATAATTGGATCCATTTAAATGAAGGCGCACGTCCAGCTCTGCAGCCCCTCGTGCTGCACCTGGTGGTTTCACTGCCGCTGCTCCACAGACAAGGGGAACTTATTTTAAACCACATGTTACATTTTGGAATAAAATACTCCGGTGTTGAGATGTAGAAGAAAAAGATGTATTTAGTAAAAATCCTCATGTGTTCTGTTTAGTAATGGCTGCGAACACCAACGAGATAAAATGACCAATGAGTGAACAATACATTGAGTCCCATTAAGAGTCAACCAACCACAAGTGGGCTGAAGTTTCAGTATTAAGTGCCTTTTTAGACCCATTATCTCAACCTAACAGTAACGTAACCGAGGCAACGCCACTACCCACAATTCTTTGCTCCTGACTAGTCTGGTGTACCACGTGCAGTATTTTTCTTATTTCATGAATTATGGAAACTACTTAATTAATGTGCTCTAAAAAAGCACCGTATTATCTTCGCTTAATGTGCTTTTAATAATTCTCTAGTTGCCTTTCGTTCTCTGACGTCCCCGCTGTATCCGGGCAGAAAGCGCTCCGGGTTGTCTCTCTGTGTGTGTGCCACCTAGTGTGATGGATGTGATGGATGTGATGGAAACCCGGAGGTTGAGCTTCGGAGGGTTCTCCCCTCCTGGTGCGCATCCATTTAGCCACTTACCAAACCATCAATTAGGTGGAACTGAGAGGCGGGACTCCGGCACCCAACCACGTCTCTGTTTCCCTCCCGAAAAGCACAGCGCCGTTTCAGATTAAATGTTTAAAATGACACTTGAGGTTCCGGGTGAGTCGCTTCTCTGTTAACGCAATATCAAAGTCATTTGACTGAAGTGGACGCAAAAGGCTTTTAATTCGCCGGTTTGTCTGCGTCTGCGATTGAAATAAAAAAATTTAAAAAAATAGAAGAGAGTGTTTGAAGGCTTCAGAAAACAACATTTAAAGGAAGGAAGGAAGGAAGGAAGGAAGGAAGGAAAGAAGGGAGTAGATAGGAAGGTAAGGAAGCGAAGCGAGAGAGGAGATCTCAGTGCTGACGTTGGCAGGTACCACCGCGCTGGCTTCAGGTTTAATGGAGTAAAACCTCTAAAACGGTCAATCAAACATTTTGTTTTTCAAAACCAACGGTAGCGCAATATATTTAGTAAAATAGTCCAAAAAACATGATCTTGGGTTTGGGACGCTGCAGAGATGTCGTTTCATATTCACCAGAAAACATCTTTGTTTGAGAAAAAGTCCCACCGTAATCCTGTTAGTGGGGTTTTAAAATGAAAATGAGAATGACGATGTAGAAATAAACTGTCCTCTTATTCCACGGTCCCATATATCGCAATTTGCGATATCACTCTCATCCGGTGTCTGATTACTCTTTGTCAAAAATGTTATTTGCATTTGAAGGGGAAACAATAAGCTTAAATGTTTCATGAAGAATTAAAACAGTGTTTTATACGCCCAGGGCCTTCGGGGATGAAGAGCAACGCGTCATTAAACCTGATTACTAAATAACAAGTGAACACGTGTTACTTTGGATGATTGTAGTTCCGTGGGCCTTTATGCGGCACCAAAGACCACAAGGACCTGCGTTGATATGAAGGTGAATCGTTGTTACTGTGATGCTGGTACGAGATGAAATGTTTTCATGTGATTCCTTTGTTGTTGGTGGGTTGAGTGTTTTGCTCCTTACAACTCAGAACAACTCAACCACCTCTGTGCCTTTAGAATTATACAGATGTGTCCTTAACCATCCCATTCATATCATGTAACAGCAACAATGTTTTCCTATATATTTATGTATATAACATCTTCTTCTTTTTTACATTAAATATTCTTTTTTTTTTTAAAACAAGACTCTGTTGTACTTGAGATGTCTGTTTGAAGCCAACAGAGCGCGGCCAGCACATCTGCTGAGGTTAATTAAATATGAGTCAGGAGAAATCATTTCCCGCATGTCCCCCTTTCCCTTGCAAGGTGAATCATTAACATTGCCAAACCCAATTTAAGTCCACCATTTAAGCTGCTGATAAATTTTACCTTTGTGATAAGAGATAGATGTTGGCCCCCTAAATTAATGTAAGACTAATTATCAATTAGAAGCAGTAGATAAGGTCCACTGATTGCGGCAGAAAGTTTCTCTGCGGTGGCGTCGGATCCACCGCCCGTGGCTCCAGGTGCGTTTTTTCTTATTTATCCGACACTGTGGGCACTCAGAGAAGTTTGGCCCCTGATGAGACACACGGGGGCCGAAGGAACGTTTTTATCAGCCACGGCTTAATTAGCATATCCCAGACCTCTCGGCCAATGGGGGCAGAGAGAGAGAGAGAGGAAGTAATTAAATTCTCCCGAGTCGCTGCCAAGGTTCCGTATGGATCTACGAGCTGTGTGTGTGTGTGTGTGTGTGTGTGTGTGTGTGTGTGTGTGTGTGTGTGTGTAATGGCTGTTTAAGTGCTGCTGTTTATGCACGTGAGAGCTACAAAGTGCTTCTGGAGTCCGACCCGTCGCAGACAGAAGAGCGATGTGGTTCCGCGGCTCCTTCGGTGACACCAGGACGTCTAGCAGAATGTCTGGTGTCACCGGGGGGGGGGGGGGCTCTGTCTTCTGGGAGACATCTGTCCTCCGGTGCTTTTTCAATCACTTAGCGCGGCTTTAATTGACGCTTAATCGGACCCCGAGGCCGCGTGACCCTGCAGCACCTTCGGGGGGGGCCCCCCCCTGACGGAGTGATGTCTTTGACCGGCGCTCTCAGGCAGCCTGCTCGACTTTGTCAAGTAGTCGCTGACTGACTGGCTCTGTAATCGCTCCACACACACCCCCCCCCACACCCCTCACCCTCCACCTCCCCCACGGGGCAGGATTGGCACACAGTCATTATTAGCAGTTATTATTAGTAGCTTTAATAATGATTGGAATACATTGTAATTAGGATTTCCTATTGTGTGTGTGTGTGTGTGTGTGTGTGTGTGTGTGTGTGTGTTGCAGCTCTTGCTGGCAGCAGGTTTCTTCATGTAAACTTTGCAGCTGCCGGACCTCCCAAAATGCTCATTAATTATCGTCCAGTCACCAGACCGGTGATTCGAGTCAGGATCCACTCGCCCCTTGTTTTAAAAGCAAGTCCGAGTCCGTGTGCAAATGGAGCGTCAGTGAATTCGAGTCCCCATTGGTTGATGTAAGCCGAAGTGATGCAATAAGCCAAATGTCTGTTTTATATTGAGAAAACATGTTGTATCCATTCAGCGAGTCGATTTTCAGTTTATTTTCCAGGTTCATGAGTTCCTGAAGCTTCTTGGACAAAGATGCAGTTCAAAGACGGGTCGCTGCACTACTCTTTTTTTTTTTTTAGTTTTTTTATAGTGTGTGTGTGTCTGTCAATTCCAAGATCCACATCCTGGCAGGGTCATGGACAGTGTATTAACAACAGTGAGCGCGTCCTATCACGTCTTTGTGTGTGAGAAATTACATTTCCTCTGTCCCCTGTGGACAGTAATGACTTGTGGTAAACTCCACTGGCAGCTGTTTCCCCTTTCCCATTCCTGCACACACACACACACGCACACGCACACACACACACACACACACTGAAACCCGTTTGGGTAAACCCGAGGCCGCGGTCCAGGACACACGCTGCATCCTCCGAGCCGCTGAGGAGGTGAAGGTGACTCCTCCGCGTGCCAGGCTGAACCCAGCGAGCCTCACCGGGCCACATCTGTCTACCTCTGGAGCCTCAGTGTGTGTGTGTGTGTGTGTGTGTGTGTGTGTGTGCGTGTGTGCGTGTGTGTTGAACCCGGGGGCTCCCAGGACAGAAGAGACTCAGACTCACACAAACACAGAGCTCAGGTATGAACATTTGGCCACAAATCCCCCCGGACTGCTGCGAGCACCAAACAAACACTCGAGAGCACTTTGGAGGCGAAGGACTCGTAAAAAAGCGGCGTCCGGCGCCATGTGAGGCAGCTGAATCCAAAACTCTGACTCACCGCCGTTTAAGTCTCGTGTGCACTTTCCCCCGTGGTGTGCTCCTGCAGCAACGTGCCTCCGCTGTGTTTATTTTAGAAATGAGCATTATGACCTCCAGCCCCTCTCTCACAGCAGAGGTCACAGCAGAGGTCACCGCTCTGTGCACGGACTCAATAGCAAGTAGTAGTGTGCAAGTAAGTGGTTTGGCTACTTGATGACGAAAGTCACAAACCAACCAGACTTTCTTCCCTCTTTTATTCACCGATGCGTCTTTCTAAAGCTCAAACTTTGTTATATGGGCTTAAACACAAAATGTGGGATTGGGTTGTTTTTGCTGCTGTAATCATTCAAATAAATTATAAAAACGGCTTAATTATCCATTTTTGCTAATAAGTCAGTGAAAGGATTTCGTTGACTCTGCGGTCAAGAAACAAATTCGTCACAAAAACAAACAGGAAATTTCAATTAGAGAAAGAAAACAGTTGTGGAGCCGGAGGCCGTCAGTCCCGCTGTGACTGCAATGTTTTATGAAATATTTACTTTTCTAGAATAATTACAAAACAGCATAAGACAAAAAGAAGAGTTATTTATAGTTAGTTAATTATACCGAAATCGCTAATGAAGTAAAGTGAACGACGAGGCAAATGTATTTGTAGAGAACACAGAAAAACGCAATCACAGATGATGACAATTAGCATCCGATAAACACACAACTGACCGCTTCAGCTCCCGATTCAAAGCGACCCCCCCCCCCCAGCAGCCACAGAGTCACGTGACTCAAATCTCCTTCCATCCAGCCGTAGTACACTCAGTCGCCACGGTAACCAGCCAATCAGGAGAGAGGTTTGGAAACTTTAAAACGGTATGGGTGACGTAGCGGTGGCTACACCCCATTAGCAGCTAGCATAGCCTCGAGCTACTCATCGCTAGCAGATTTCTTTTGTTTTCTTTCTTACTTTTTTTTTTACTATTTAGATCCAAAATCCCACCAAGATGTCAACAAGCAAACAACTTACCTCCAAAAGTTCCACTTTGAGTTGAAGCAATACATTCTTTTCACCTTTCGGCCTCCATTAATTAATTAACCCATCGCGTCCTTTTAGGACTCAAGTGGGAACCGTTCAAACGAACCAGGTTACGTTTAAATTAAAGACGTATAAATAGCACAGCTGTGTCTGTATGTAACACACACACACACACACACACACCCTTCATATAGCCATAGGGACACACACATTCACTCCCTAATCCTACATTCAGTTACAGTCCGTCACACAGACGGGACCAGCATGACACGAGCAATTATAATCTCCCCAAAATACATCTCCCTCTTCACAGGCTGCGTGTCCGAGATGATGGACTCCGGAGTCGAGGATTTGCCTTCAAACCGCTGGAGGGAAAGAAGGCGGCGAGGGGGGGGGGGGGCCGTGAGAGAGAGAGAGAGACGAACTGACGTTTGCCTTTTTGGGTTCTAATCCCAAACGCGCCCCCCCCCCCCCCCCCCCCCCCCCGAAGGTTCGACAGAGGGATGATTGTACCCAAAACGTCTCACAACAAAGTGCTTCAGACGCACAAATAGAGGCGTTAGGAAAAGGAAGAGAGGAGGGAGGACTGAAGGAGAGAGGGGGGTGGGGGGGGGGGGGCTTTTATGAGCTGAGGAGCGCACAAGGACGCAGGAATAAAAAAAGGGAACTCGAGGATGACGAGACAATGAAAGAATAAGATAAGTGGCGAGGAGAGAATATTGCACACTTGTGTTTGTTTCTTTGTGTTTTCCAGTGAGACCCAACATCCATCTTCCCTTCTGCTTTTATTGGTTTTATATTCACGCACCAAACAATGAATCACAGTGTGCATTCAATTTGACTGCGGCTCTGAAATCATGAGTCATCTTTGCTCCTTTAAGTGCCACTTTGTTTTCACGTCTTTCCGCCCCGGTCCGAATTAAATGTAAATATTTGTTGTGTCGCCGTCAGAGACCACGATACCTTCTGATTTTACAGCAGAGAGCAACTCTTCTAGACCCTTCACCCCATCACAGCCAACTCCGACCGGACTCTTCCTTCAGCCTCCCTTCAATTAGCAAGCTGGTCCCTTATCAGAATGTGTGTGTGTGTGTGTGTGTGTGTTGATATTCTCTTCTTGTCTGAGAGATACAGCGACGACAGTTGCAAGGGGCGTTTCACATGTCAACGGTTACACAACTTCCTGAGCAGGACAGTTGCACAATGTTGAAGCCGCAGTCCCCCCCCCCCCCGCCTCCCCCCGCGTCCAACCGTCACCTGGTGGTGCAGGTTGAAGGTTGTAAGTTTGTTGAACACAGTCGGTTTGGGCCAGGCCTCCGTCTCCTCCAGATGGCCGGCGCCCCCCCTCCTTGATTGCGGCCCGCTCGGCGGTGCCATGAGTTGAGCTCCTTGCGCCTCGGCGCCGCGCGCTGGCT
Organism: Pungitius pungitius; assembly: GCF_949316345.1. Taxonomy (NCBI): domain Eukaryota; kingdom Metazoa; phylum Chordata; class Actinopteri; order Perciformes; family Gasterosteidae; genus Pungitius; species Pungitius pungitius. Next base: position 78,703 of record NW_026909888.1, on the reverse strand, counting down.
CGGAGAACCGGAGGACGGATTCCCTCCCAGAAGCCCGCCGTTATCCTCCGGAAGGCCTGGAATTGAGCGGCGATGGGGGGTGGGATGAATGGAGAAGGAGGGGGGGTTTATCGGGTCGGGACCCTCCAAATGTCACCCACTTTTCTTCCCTCAGTGTGTCTCGCTGCGGCTTTTCTCCTCTGTGAAAATGGGTGGTGGGGACAAACAAAATGTCAAACAAGCAGAGTTTGGACAGTGGAGGTTGGAGCCCGTGGTTTTTGCTGCTCGGGTCACGTGACCAGCGAGGGTTTGGGGAGCGAGTGAGGGATGAGAGGAAGAGCTGAACGTGGATTAATGAGTTAAAGAGGATGACGAGTGCGACAGGACGGGGATTATCTGTCGTTTTCTCCTCAGCCCGATTCGGTGTGTGTTTGTGTGTGTGTTTGTGTGTTTGCGTGTCGGCCTTTAATAAGCTGTAAATGTTTGTTGTCGTTTTCCTAAAAGCCATAAAAGGATTCAGAGAAAATATCCCCTGATTAGGTGCAAGCCGGAGCTTTCACTCCGAATCCGGGTCCAACTTTCGACCCGCGGTCGTCACGGCGACCTGCCGTCGGTTCAGATGCTCCCGCCGCGCTCTGGGTTTGGTTTTTTTTTGGTTGTTGTTGTTGGATGCAAACATCATGACTGTAGTGGGACATCATGTAGACTCTTGGTGTTTTTGGCACCCAAAGAATCCTTTTTCAGGTGAAAGGAACTGAGATCCGAGTTAGAAAGATGCGGCTTTGTCTTTTTTTGTGTTGATGCTCAAGGTGACGCTCCGGTAATTTCACCATTTTAGCGGCAGAATGTGAAGAGAGAGGCGGCACAATTAAGACAAAAAGACCACGCAAGGTCATTGTGTTGTGTGTTAATCAGTGTGAAGAGCCTGTTTTGTTGTTTAAATGAATGAACGGTGCTAAAAAAGTAAAAAGAACAAACAAAAAAGGGGCTTTTATTTTATTCAAAATATTTTAAAAAAAGCACTCACCAGATGTGGATACTACATCGTCTGTGTTATCAACCCGTCGACCAGTCGCTCTTCCTCCCATCGGGGCCCCCCGCCGGCAGAAAGGACGCCACCCGGCGAAGACGCCTCGCTCAGAGCAGCCGCTTAGCCGCTCTTGACATGTCTCCTCTTGTGTGTGTGTGTGTGTGTGTGTGTGTGTGTGTGTGTGTGTGTGTGTGTGAGAGAGAGAACGCGTCGCTGCGTTGGAACAAACAAACAAACAAACAATAATAATCCACTGAAGAGGAAGAACAACCGAGGCGCAGAGGAAACATCACAGTGTGTTTGAGGTTAGGATCTATTTTTTTTGTTTACGATCTTAATGTGGATCAACTTTAATCTGTGAGTGTGTGCTTTGGTCCGAGTAGCCGGGGGGGTGGAGGGGGTGGGGGGGGTGGGGTGTATTTGGGTAAAAGCTTCTCCTCTTGTGCCAGGCCACGTTTTGGAGTGTGCGCTGAGATGAAAGGCCGCTGGCACGTCTCTTCCTCGTGTGAAAGCGATATGGAGCTAATCCACTGAGCCCTGAAGCGCCAGAGAGCCTTTTAAATAATAGTCATCAGACACACACACACACACACACACACACACACACTGTAGAGCGCTCTGTGGGCCTCTAAGAGCACTGATGATACCGAGCTGAACCCTCCAGAATGTGGCGTCCTGTCTCAGCTGGGCTTTGTGAGATGGTTCTGAAACTGGTGGATTTTTATACATCCAAAGAAGCTGCAATACTTTTGCCAAATCTTTTGTTGCTCGTGGTGACGGAAACATTCACAATAAATAAACACAGCAAACTGATTTTTATTTTATTTTATGTCCGTAACAGAAACTTGGACAGTTTCAAAAAGATCTTACAGAGAGAGACGCTTTAGGTCTAAAACATTTTGGCCCAATTAACCACAGAAAGAAATACTTGGCGATACATAATATATAATCTATAATATACTTTAAACGTACTCATGATCTAATCTGAAATATTTTACAATGAGTCAAGTGGTCAAAGATCAAATTTTTTATTTTGTCCAACTATGAGAATGATCATTCAATCTCTACAATAACAAAGCATTTCAGTGAGTGATCAATATTAAATTAATATTACAATCTTGAGATTCATATTGTCTCATGACTATTGCCATTAACCATTTTGAGTGCTTATAGCCATAAATATAGAGCGTTATGATGGATTATTCGAAGTTGAGTCATATCCATGACGTCACACACACATACCACGTGTCCAATTACAACAGCTTATTTTTCATATCCTCCCATATTTTGGTGCATTTAATGGATCTTTCGCTGTGTGTTAAACACTCCTCATCCCTCCCACGCACGGACACGCGCACGCGACGTATCTAACCGCACGATGTGAACGCACGCGCACGGACAAGGAACCCAAACCAAACCGCGTGAGAAATGGTTCTCACCTGGCGTGGGTAGTGTTTCATCCCTTCGGCCCTGAGAGTTTATTAGCAGCTTTAAACATTTCCACGCGGGGACTTTCCCCTCTGGTGTAATGTTTAACGTGCTGCATTCCTCGCAGGGCGCGCGCGCACACACACACACACACACACACGCACACACACACGCACACACGTGCGGGGAACCGGTGCTTTACTTCTTCACCTTCCTTCTGTGCCCATCAGGTCCCTCTCTCCTCCTCCTCCTCCTCCTTCTCCTCCTCTCTGGAGGTGTGAAGTTCCCGTGGAGCCGTTGCGGCTTGTTCCGTTCGCGCATGCGCAAGGCGCAGGACGAGGGGGCGACAGGATGGAGCGTTGGAGGGCCGCGCGCCGACTGACGTGCACGGAACCACGGGCGTGTCCGCCGCCGCGTGCGCGCGCGCGCGCCTCAGTCACTTCGTTATGCCGTTGAAACGTGGGCCCCCCCGACGTGGCCCCCTTTGACTTGATGGAGAAGCCGAGTGTAAATAAAGGTTCCGCTGGGGTCTCGCAGCTCTTTTCTCCTTCCAACCCAATTCATCAAAGGACCCTTCACAGAGTTGCCTGCTTTTTCTCTCTCTTTTCTATCTGTTTTTTTTTATTTTCACCTTCTCTCAGTCACTCTCAATTTGCCAGGTCTTCTCTCTTCGGTGGCCTCTCACCCGGGACAAGATGTTGGAATATGCCGACAGTAACTGGGCTGTTTCCTCAGCTCAAATTCCCCTGGAGAAAATACATGTCTCTAACAATTGGGAGGGAGGCGGTGCATTCATCTTCATTTAAAAAAAAATAACTTTACAATAACTTTACATTTTGGCTGGGTTCAGTTTGGTCGGGTCCCGCCCACACAAAGCACCCGTTAAATGTCAAAAGTGCACAGTTTACACGAGGCTTGAAATAACTGTGAAAGCTCCCACTCAGATTCTTCTGATCTGATCTAAAGTCTTATTTAGAAGAAGAGAACACGTACATCTCAAATGATCTTTCTGATTTAAATTACAACTAGAAAATGCATTTCCTGCTGAAAATGCGTTGGAATGCAGAAAGCTGAAATTAATTTTAAAAAGTTTCTTAAAGTACAGAAATGAAACAAGCTGGAATTATTAAAAACATTGCTGAAAGAATGGAAAAAGCTGAAATACATAAATGAGAAAAGCTGAAATGAACTTGAAAGAATTGCAAAAAAACTGAAATGGGAGAAGCTTCTATGAATTTGAAATCACAGAAATAATAAAAGCTGAAATTAATTTCAAAAAGTTGCTTAAAATGCAACATGCTGAAATTATTCTAAACATTGCTGAAATAGAAAAGGCTGAAATACATTTAAAAATTGCTGAAAGTACAGAAATGAGAAAAGCTGAAATGAACTTGAAAGAATTGCAAAAAAAACAGAAATGGGAGAAGCTTCTATGCATTTGAAAACACAGAAATAATAAAAGCTGAGAATTACAAAATACATTTTTTGTAGTAATATAAGGTTTAGTACTATAGTTGTACTAGTGGTACTAGCAGCAGTAGAAGAAGTAAGTACTAGTTTCACTAGTATTTGAAAGCAATTGTGGTGTACCTATTGTTGAGGTACAGATAATCATTGAGGCTTTTATTTTGAAATAATGGAATTGGGTGGTTTGGGAGACAGAATGTTTGTTATTCAAAGCAAATGGACTAGGTAAAATAGATTTGTACAGCGCTCTTCTAGTCTTCTGACCACTCAAAGCACCTTAACACTACATAACATCATTCATCCATTCACACACCAATGACAGGACCTACCATACACAGTGGTGCCTGCCCAACCAGTAACCAACATTCACACACACTGTAGTCACAGCTAGAGGAACAATGCTGGGATTAAGCGTCTTGCCCAAGGACACATTGACATGCAGGTTAGCCGGGCCTGGGATCAGACCGCCAACCCTCTGATTGGAGGACGGCCGCCCGCGCTCCCCACTCACCCACAGTCGCCCTAAGCTAATAAAACTAAAGTTATTAATTGATGGGCCTCATCAAACATTACAGTAAGAATTCCCTCCATTGGGGTTGAAATACTAGTAGTACAAGTAGTAGTAAAAGTCATTTTAGTAATAATACCAGTTGAAATACTAGAAGTACTAGAAATATTAGTAGTGGTTGTAGTACTATTTGAAAGAGCAATACGTATTCAACAAAACAGCTTTATCCTAAGCTTCATGGCTAAATTACAGATAATCATTGCAGCTTTTATTTTGAAATGATGGTATTGGGGGAGTGGGTGGGGGGGGGTTGAGAGACAGAATATATTAGAAGGCCTCATCAAACATTACAGTAAGAACTCCCTCCATGGGGGTTTGAAATGAAGAGAGAAGGTGGAGAGAAGGAGGTCATGTCAGGCTGCACTAATCAGCTAATTAGGATCAGCTGTGAGTCACAGAAAGAGCCCCAGCTCGTTGTCGCGGCAACGGAGCAATGTGCACTTAGCTCACAGACAGTTACTGAGAACCCACACCTCAAACAAATGCTTCCTGGAGCAAAACTATTTGGAGTAGCCAAAAAATAATGACATTTTGAGAGACACAAGACTCTACCGAACGTTTGAGTGTAGTTTTTATGTCTCTATGTGTTTTAAAACTGCTCTACCAGCAGTTTACAAAACATGGACCCTCTCTTGTCTTCCGACTTTGTCTGCACTCTAGCGCACACTGTAAATTCGAAAAGGACCCCAAAACTAGTCAAACATAATTAGTGATTATGAAAAAACTATAATAGATATCAACAAGCTGTTTTTTTAATGAAATTGTTAAGACTTGTGTCAACATTTTAAAGTTTAAATGGTGTCTCTAGCTGAAAGATTGGAAAAGCTGAAAAAGTTGAAAGTTAAACAAGTTTTGAGAGGATTTGAAAATTTAATCCATTGGAAACCATGTTAAAAAGTTTGATGTTTTTAATTTATATTAATTCAATTATAAGAGCTAAAAAGCTGAAAAGTCATAGCACACCTCTCCTGAAGGAGCTGAACATTTTAATATTTGAATGGTCTTAATAGCTGAAAGTGTGAAGGAGTTGAAAGGTGCGGCGGAAGAAATAGAATAATAAAAATAAGGCGGAATAAAGAAAAGAAGAACAATACTTGGAATGCTTGAAGCATTCCAACTAAATATAAGCCACAAGGCGATAGTTATAAAAACCATTTTTCTTTTTTCAAAGTAATTGTTTAAAAATCAACAGCTGTTCTTTGTTTTTGTTTTTTAATTTGTTGGAGGCTCGGAGGCTTACATCTGTAACCGGGATTCTTCAGAGTGTAAAACGTAAAAACTGTAATTTAGTATCATAAAACCTCCCGTTAGTTCACCGCTTATGACCCGATGAGACGTTGATTCAGTCCCAGATATTCGGTTAATACGAGGACGCTGATGGTCAGTTGGACACTTTGGAGGAGATCTTCTTTTCTGCTCTGTTCCTTTTTATTCTAATTAAAAATGATCCTTTGGATTCCAGATCTCATTGCGATTATTATTGTTATTGTTCCTCGTGTCGCGGAAGAGCGACGTCCACGTTTCTCCTCTTTTACTCCTCCTCGCCAAAGGTCAACGTTTGAGATAAATGCTGTTCACCTCCTCCTTCACCTCCTCCTTTACCTCCTTCACCTCCTGCCTCCTGCACGGTGGAACACACGCTGAACCTTCTCCGTCTGAAACCCACAGCCACGCCGAACCGACTCGTTGACCCGTGGGGCCCCCTCGCAGGCTGACAGGGAGACGCACACAGACGCACACAGACGCACACAGACGCACACAGACTCACACAGACGCACACAGACTCACACAGACGCACACAGACTCACACAGACGCACACAGACGCACACAGACTCACACAGACGCACACAGACTCACACAGACGCACACAGACGCACACAGACGCACACTCTTAAAGGCAGACGCAAAATGCCACACTCCAGATCCTCTCATTTCCTCTTTTCCTGTGGCCGGTCAGTCAGGCGTGCGTGTGTGTGACACTATGAGGGTATCGATGGCAGGGGCAGGTTAAGCAAGCCCCTCTGAGACACACACACACACACACACAGGCTGCACATAGGCCCACGCACTCACACCGCTGTTGTCGCTGGAAATGTGGTTCAAATCCTGCCCAGTGACCTGCAACCGATACCAGCAGAACCAGGTGTGAGTGTGAGTGTGAGTGTGTGTGTGTGTGTGTGTGTGTGTGTGTGTGTGTGTGTTACTCTCACCTGAACCTTGTGGCCCTTGTGGAGGCTCGCTTCCGTCTCAGGAACCACGAATCCACGCTTGGTTTGAAGTTAAAGTTGCACTTAACAATGAATATGCAGAGAATGACATTTCAAAAGGACCCACGGTGTTGATGTTCAGCTTCAGTAGACATGAACTGATCCAGAAGCACCAAGCCCCTTTCTTCCCCACTCAGACTTTCCACGTTTACATTTCCCCCGACAAGTGGCTCCTCGTGATGTCGGCGTCATGGCCGCCATCTTGAAGATTGTTCAAGGCCCCGTGAGGTCACCACAGGTCCAAACCTCCTCTCTGTCTCCTCGCTCTGCTTTGCTTCTTTTCGGTGGTCGGGGTCTTGTTTTCTGTGTGTTGTGATGAACGAGGAAGGGCATCGGAGGTCGAGCGCAGCGCTCGCTCCCCGGTCGGCTCCGTTGTATCGTAGCAACGCCACGTGAATAATAATCACAAACACACACACACACACACACACACACACACACAGTAATGAGCCATTCTTCTGCTGTTAATCTCTCTCAGCTGTTTCTGGTCCTCACTGAGATCCAGTTTACGGTAAACATTCGTTTACTTTGGATGAACCCTAATGATCGTTTGGACTTTAAATGATTTTGGCCTTTTATCCGTAATGAGGCTGGTTAACAGGAACGTGTTCATAACAATACATGCATACATACATACATTGTGTGTCCCCAACACCCCCCAACCCCACCCCGGTGTTATTGAGTTGGTGGTTTTAATGAACATAACAATGAATTGATAATGTCCTTTTTCCTGTGCTCAAAGTCAGTAATCAATTACAGGTCATTCACATTGATTATTTGTCCAAATGCAGAATTGAATCAATTAGCAAATGTGTTTGTATCACCAAGACAGCAGCCATAAAGGTCACACACACACACACACGCACACACACACACACGCACACACACACACACACACACACACTTCTGAAGTCAAATTAGTAAAAACCGACGCTATTATCCCCGCGTTTAAAGGGAAACGTGCCTCATTTATTGTTTCTTGATTCACACACGCAGCCACATGTGGAGGGGGGTCAGCAGGATGGGGGGGGGGTCAGGGCCTTGCTCAAGGACACCTCGGCCGAGACTCACGCTGTCTACAGCGAGAGAGAAAGCTCTGACGCGTCTGTGTGTGTGTTCCTTTTGGCTTGGTTTTCTGCTAAAGCCTGTAAACACACTCCAGAATTCTCCGGACTCTTCTAGAAGTGGAACCAAGCAGCTCCGGCTGTAACGTGCAGCCAGAACACAAACACAACCCGGTGTCGCCTCGCCCTTCGAGCGGCTGCTGGTGACCTTACTGGCGGGATGGATGGTGCACTTTGTGTCGTCCCCCCCCCCCACCCGCCGCCAGCCTCCTTCCATTTCAACACCAGCACACAGGAGTGAGTCCAATGCTTTTTATCCTTCGCTGTTGGGTTTGAAAACTGTGAAGCCACTTCCTCCTTAATCCTTGTTCTACAGGTTGTTGCTGTGTGTGTGTGTGTGTGTGTGTGTGTGTGTGTGTGTGTCCAGCAGTCAACGTGACAACAGGAATGAAAACAAGCCGTTTCTTTAAAGAAGTTGGGAAATAAAAGAGGGGGGTTGGGGGGGTCGTTTTTCACGTGCACTTCCTTCTCCTTTCAAACACTTGACCTTTGACTTCTCTCTTTTCATCCGCTGCTCCCTCCGTCCTCTGTCGTCTCTTCCTCTTCCTCCCTTCAGTCACGTTGACACCCAAGTCGCTTCTTCCCTCCGCGCTCTCTGTCCTCCCACCCTGCCTCAGGATGACACACACACACACACACACACACACACACACACACACACACACACACACACACACAGTGACCCTGTTTAATCAACAAGCAACAGAATATGTGAGTAAGGAAGCTTTTAGTGACGCCTCTTATCTCACTTCCTCTAAACACACACACACACACACACTCAGGAGGACACTGATCTGCATCGAAGTCTGAATGTTGTCTTTGAGAGTTGCTCACTACAC
>NW_026909888.1:0-65000 GCF_949316345.1 Pungitius pungitius | reverse complement strand
CAGTGGGTTGTGTACATGAGGATGAAACGTCGCGTGCATACAGATCAACACAAGGTTGACCAGAAGGGAGCGACACGAGTGGGAGGTGAGGGCTTCATTATTTTCAGATTGCAGGATCCTTGTCTCGCGGTATCTGAGATGTCGTTTTGGGGGGGGGCTTGTGTTTGTTCCATCTTCCCCCCCCCCCCCCCCCCTACTTACTGGTAACACACCAACACGCTGCCATTTCATTACTTCATCTCGTCGTGGCCTCAATATCCTCCTCACCCGGTGCGCCGCCTCCACCCGTCTTTAATTAGGTGCAGATCGAGCGGTGACGGGCCGTTTCTCCGGGCCTCCCTTTGGCCTCCCTTCCATCCCGTCTCCCTCCTCCTCCTCCTCCTCCTCCTCCTCCTTACGGTCCTTCCAATCCTGTAAGTACGGATGCATGAAGGTCAAAATATTTTCCAATTCAGTCTCCTATAGGAGACGGAAATGTCACCCGCACTGTATATGAGCTTTAGGAAAGCTCGGGAATGAGCTGTGTGAACAATTCAGGGCTTAATGTGAGTCCTCGGTGTGTGTGTGTGTGTGTGTGTGTGTGTGTGTGTGTGTGTGTAGACTAGTTCCCTCCTCACTTCCTGTCATGTAAATAGATTGAGCCCAACTCGAATTTGATTTTTCCCTAATATTCCCCAGGTACATAAAACAAGCTTAAAACTGTTTTGAATAAGCCGTGTTAAATTTCTTCATTGAAACCGTACTGTGCAGAAAACCTGTTCTTTATGTGTGTGTGTGTGTGTGTGTGTGTGTGTGTGATTAAGTATTGTTTCCTGTAATCACAAGCTAAGTCAACAGCCAGATCACTTCAACTCAATATTAGCATACAGAGGTACGGAGGAAGTGGGACACAAGCCGTCTGTCCCATTTAAATACAAACGAATGAGTGTAGAAGATAAGGAAGGAGGAGGTGAGGGAAGGAAAGACTAGAAGTCTCCCAGGGTGCGATGAGGTTAGAAGGCGTGATGGCGAGGATTGTGTTTGACAAAAGTGAAGTGAAAAAAAGAAAGAGCTTCATGCTGTAACGTGAGACACACACACACACACACACACACACACACACGCGCAGTGGCTGAATTGACCTTAAGAGGCCCTTTTATCAGTGTTGGGTGTCTTGGACTGTCCTCTTATCAGTGATCAGAGACCGCTCCGTCTCTGCATTTGTGTGATTGCTGCTGGTGTGTGTGTGTGTGTGTGTGTGTGTGTGTGTATATGATTGAGCCATTACTGATAATCCTATCAGTTAGTCTCATCTAAAACAACAAGGGACCGCCCCCCCCCCCCCCCCTCCCTTACCGCAAAGAACACCACTGTTTTCCGAGGCCCGGGGGACCCACTCCTCAAACACATCTCCCTGAGGCTCTCGCTGTTGATAACATCATTATTAACAGTGAAAGACGCGAGCGTCTGCGCCCGGTCATTGAAAGTGTGTTTGTGCATGTGTGTGTGTGTGTGTGTGTGTGTGTGTACTACATACTGGTGGCCGGTGACCCTTCACTGTACTCCACCCTGATTCAGACGAGTGACTTGACCGTAAACAGGTCTTCCTTTTGTTTCTTTTTAACAATACAGCCATTCAAGAGTGTACTGTCTGCAATCTGAAGGTAGTGGCTTGTGAACACTGTGTGTGTGTGTGTGTGTGTGTGTGTGTTCCCATTACACAAAACTACAGTTAGTTCCAATTACTGGAATTCTAACGCTGTTCCCTTAAATGGAGAAGAATGCTGTGACTAATGAACTGATCTGTAGTTAGAATAATAAAAGAGTGAAAAAAAACAATACAGGGGGGTGAAAGGGGAAGAGAATTGGATGGGTGTGAATGTTGGTGGGGGGGGGGGGGTTCTTTTTACTTTAAGCTGTCTTGTCAGACGGTGACTGATGGTTTTAAACACTGAGCCTTAATTCACACAGCAACAAACAGCTATTCTCTCTGTGAACATACAAACATCTGCCTACATACATCGCAGCCACGGCGACAGCTGCTTGGAGGAGGCAGAGGACACAGGACAAAGGGATGAGGACCAAAAGCAGCATGTCAAAGGTGACAATAAAGTTCTTGGACAGAGCAGAACGTTCTGCTGCGATCGGTTTGCATGTGTCCATGTGTCAGCGTGTGTGTGTGTGTGTCTCTGTGTACATATTTGTCTCTCTCTCTCTAGCACCTCTGTGTCCTTGCTAATAGCCGAGTGGACGCCCCGCAGTCTCCGCAGGCTGCACTGTGATTATCACCACTTAGTCGCGCCCACCCACGCAGAGACGCACAAACCCACGAACACGCGCGGAGCGCACAAATGCGCACGTGGAAGGGCGGGGGGGGGGAGGGGGTGCACGCAAACGCTCACGTCGCCAGCTCTCTCCACACACATCTCATCTGCCACTGGCTGCATCTGCGTATGTGTGAATCTTCTTAAATTCTTGTGTGTGTGTGTGTGTGTGTGTGTGTGTGTGTGTGTGTGTGTGTAGCATGTCTCTGCTCCCTGCAGTAAATGAGGACGTCAGTGCGGCCCATGTTGACACACTCATTTATTGTGACTCGCTTCCCGTAAGACCTGCTCAGTAATACGGCTTATTGATGAGGCTGCAGGGAGAGTGTGCGTGTGTGTGTGTGTGTGTGTCTGTTTGCATTATACTTTGCGAGTCGATTGCTCCGCGGGGAGTCGACGCAACACACAACCGTGCAACGAGTGAAGTGCACGTATCCAGGCCTGTCCGATGGATCCACGGAGCCCAATAATAATAATAATAACCACACTGCCGGCTCGTACCTGATGTTCCTCTCAGACGCCATCATTTTCTTGACCTCGTGACCTCCCCCGCGAACCCTCCATAAGCGCCGACCGGCACGGCCCCCCCCCCATCCTCAGAATTTGAGGTGACTTTCGATGTAGTTTTTACGTGTTGTTTTAAAAGTTGGGTCAAATAGAGGCTTTTGTTGTTATTTTGTGTGTTGCGTCTTATCTTATTTTCAGGGGCTTAGAGGAGACATTTTCTTTCCCCTTCTACAAAAACAATGATATTGCATCTCTCTCTCTTTTTTTTATAAAGAAAGGAAAACAGCTCGATGCGTGGGGGGTCTCAGGTCTCAAGGCAGCGGGGGGAGAGGGGGCAGAGAGAGAAGTGGCGAGAAGAGAGGACAGGAAATAAAAATTAAGATCACTAGTAAATGAGTAAAGGTAAGAATAGTGGAAATAAAAGATACTGAAGTGGCAAAAAAACAAACTGAAATCACGGTCAGATCAACGGAGCAGGAGGGGGGGGGGGGAGGGGGGGGGGCATTGGGTTCGTTGGCAGGTGTGAACGGAGTCGCTGGCGCTTGACGACAGGCCAGCAGGCAAGTTTCCCTACCCCCCCCCCCCCCCCCCGACGCGGAGCAGGGATCCCGTTACCCTCCACTAGCCTCACAGCTCCCACCGGCTATCAGTCCGACCATCATCGAGCCCCCTGGAGGCCACCGATTCTGCCGCGTCAGCGCAGCCGGCGAATATCTGAGCTAAGACCCCCCCCCCCACGACCCCCAGAATGTAGACTCAGGGCCGCATCTGGAGTCGCAGCCGGTTTGCGAGCTGATTTTAGGCTGATAAAATGCATCAGGCCGGTTTTTGTTCCACCTGCTTTGCTCTCTCGACTCCTTGAGCCGGAGCTGGAACGTGATTGGACAACGCGATCGCCCCACATTGCAGGTAGTTTTAAAAACGGGTAGAAGACCTGTTGTCGGTACAATGAGCATTTTCCGCTGATCTCCCTAAAACGGACTCTCGGTGACGTCAGTTGTGACTTTGGGGGGAACCCCCCCGCCCCCCCCCCCCTCTAGTCCACTCCTTGGCGAGCAGAAAAAGGTGTCATGGATTATCATGTCCTACTTTCACGGCATACTGTTGCAAGTTCTTCAGAGGAAAGCGCGAAGGGAAGGTCCAGAAGGCCCGGGGCCCATGTGGTGCGTTGGAGGGACCTCCGTGAGGTCGTTGTGGAGTCTTCCTGTCCAAAGGCCGCCTGCCAACTCGCGGATACTACGATGCATTCACTGCTTCTTTGCGTGCAGCGTGCTCTCCTGCTGTGGGAACCTTCAGGAACGACTTTCATAGTTACTCTTCAAATCAAAAACTGAAAATCTTTAAACCCATTTCATGAAAAGACTCGAAATTGGGCATTTTTCCAACGAAGGATTCATTTGTACCGGCGGCCTTCGGGTATCAACCTTCTCTCCATTGGTCGAGAATGAGACCAATCCGACAGCTCGGTGTGAGCATGTGACCTGCGCTCCAGCTGGTCCAGCTGGGTTTAGTTTCAGTGGAAAGACACCGGAAGAGGGGAAGCAAGAGGGGTGAGGGGGGCCGCACAGGGGGGGTCGAATCACTAAAGGGACGCATGAGTCGGGAGGGACTCTTTCTCACAAAGACACACACACACACACACACACACACGGAGCTGTCATGGAAAAAGAACTTAATACCTCGAGTCCTCCAGAGACGTTAGGAAACATCTGAGTGACGGTTTGATGGTGCGTGACCCCGAGGATTCACCTGCCTGTACCGGTAGCTGCTGGCTACGACTGATCCGGGGGGGGGGGGGGGGGGGGGCGAGAATGTGGCCCGATGGGTCAGGTCCGTGATCGCTGACATCACCCTCGCTGGTCCTACGGGAAAGTTCAAGGGGCCGTAAATAATCGACCCACGACGTGTGATTTTTGTTGTCGTGGAAGAAAAGAGGTTCAGGAGCGTTTTTTTCTTCTTCTTCTTTTTTTCTTCTTCTTCTTTTTTTCTTCTTCTTCTACCCACGAGATCACTGCGCGCACAACGCGAGTTTCACCGCAGACCTCAGCCGTGTCATTTGGGGCCTGCATGTGAGCGCTCGTGTGTGTGTGTGTGTGTGTGTGTGTGTGTGTGTGTGTGTGTTTGTTGTTTGCAGGGTGCGTCCCGCGAAGCCAAAGCCACAGTTTGGGGTTTGGCTTTTTTTTGGTTGTGTTTTTCAGACCACAAGCTGTGGTGTCGCTGCAGGCCCCTAAAGCTCCCCTCCCGTTTGCAGAATCACTGCGTCCCCGCTGGGGAGGACGGGAGGAAACACAGCACGGGTTTGAACTAAAGGGAACCCTGACATGCAGTCAAGCTTGGCGCTACCCGCTGACTATTTGCCCTTCAACCCCCGTTTCCATGAGTGTGTCGGAGCTGCGTTTCCCCTTTAGATTTTCCCTTCACCGGTGACCCATCTTAATTGTCTTAATTAGATCAAAGCGTATTAGTCAAACTGTTTGGGTGACTGACACACCCATCCGATTGCTTTTTGATTTGTTTTTCCATTTTGATTGGTTTATCAGTTGTGTTTCCACTGTAAACCAGCAGCAGGTTCCATTTAAAGCTCATAAAGCTGCGCTGTGGGTCTCTCTCCTTTCTCTGTTTTTTTACGCTTTTCTTCCTTCCTTCCACCTTTACGTATTCTCCTCTATATCAGAGTCCAGAGAGGAGAGTATGGAAGAGTAAAAAGGGGCATTCTAGAATCTAGAATCTGGGAGAAATTAGGGGGAGAGATGTGGTATAGTGATGAATTAGAGGAGGGGAGTTGGAGAGAGATACGAAGGTAAGAGAGGGGGAGAGAGAAAGAGAGAGCGAGAGAGAGGGGGATATGAAGAGAGGGATATGAAACTGCTCTTTAATCAGCGAGGGGCTGTATGGAGGCGGGCCGAGGTGCCTACTGTAATCCGATACCGGGTCGCGCGTCGCGCGTGCACGCACGCCGAGACAGGGGACTGAGCGAGCGGTCCTGTTCGCTACCACAAGCCCGGTGGATATCGGTAAGAGCGCACTGCCGGAGAGAGAGCGAGCGAGAGAGAGAGTAAGAGAGATAGAGGGGGAGGGAGAGAGAGAGAGAGAGAGAGAGAGAGAGAGACCTCTGCTATACGTGAAGGAGAGAGAGAGAGAGGGAGGGAGCCGGCACAGAGGAGCGCGCTTCGGCGGACAGACGCGCAGTTTGCAGGAGGAGAGCGGAGAGGCTGCCGGGTTTCATTTTCTCCGGATCACTTTTACGCACCACGCACAACGGAAGCGGTCTCCTCCAGCAACGGACTGCTATCCAAACAGTTGATTAGGAGGATAATCGATGGGAGGAAAAAAAAAATGTATTTGTACTTTCCCGATGACTTGTGATTTTTTTCCCCCCAAGTAATCGCTCACTCGGGAGAGAGGGAGACGGAGCATAAGATATTCGGATATTTTATCGAGACGAAGAGGAAACACGCTGCAGAGCAAATGACTTTTCTCAGTTATTTTGATATAAAAGTCGTTGGCAAATGCTGGTGATTTTAACCAGTGATTTCTACTCATTCAAAACTCTTTTTGCTCTTTTTCTTTTAGAGGTTTTTTTATTCCCACGCGCGGTTCGGACTGTCAGCGGCTGCCGTACACGCGCACCCCAAATGGATTGTGAGGCTTTCGAGACAGAGTAAAATAAGTGTTTACATTTGTTAAGAAGAAGAAGAAGAAGAAGAAGAAGAAGAAGAAGAAGAAGAAGAAGAAGACGCGCACGTTGACAACTCACACTACAGTTCAACCTGCGCAATATTCTTTTGCGGTGGATTTTTGGACCCTGCTTGTGTTGCACTTCAAAGAAATAAAGAACTGTGGAAAGGAAGACGAAAAAAACGACTCTGGAAAGCAGCGCTGTCTCCGAATTTACGGACTAAAACCACAGAGGAGGAGAAGAGAAGTGTTTTTTGTTTTTTTGGTCCACATCTGAGGGGAAAACATGGATTTATTCATACGCCTTTGTGGATGTTTACTGGCCGTTTTCTTGCCTTCAGCGGTCACAGCGGAGGAAGGAGGTGAGTTTGACACTTCGCCACCCGCCCAGACCGCTCTCCCACCCAAATGCTAAATGTAAATCAACCAGGTTTCTTTTCTTTTCTTTCTTTTTTTTTGGATAACTGGTTACCAACCACATGTTACGTGTGTCTGTGACACCACATTGCGTGGTTTCCATTTAAAAACTGTCGTGGTGTGTTTCCGCGTCAAACCAAAATGCGTAATGAGCGCAAAAATGAACGGGAGATGATTGCGCTCTTCTGGGGAGGACGGCGGGTGCGAGTTTAGCCTCCAATCACCGAGATGTCCCGTCTTATTTTAACCCCTCGGCACGGGGAAGCATCTCGCTCGGTTGGCACAGAGATGGGGAAAAAAAGACAAAGTAAATAACAAAATCACTATTTCTTTATCCGTCAAAAGCCGTAATTAATCACGTGACAGGCATTTGGTAAAAAGCTATAAGGGAGCTCGATGTCGCCGTTTTAAAAAAATTTTTTTAACAACTTCCCAACAACCACCACGTTTCCACCGTCCCGCCTCGCCGCTGCGTCCACACCGTCACAAGGAAACGTTTAACACTAACGGGGGGGCTGAACATAATAAATAATGTTGTTGTGTGTATCTTCAATGCCATCCGGAGAGGTGTTGAATGGCGCAAACTCACCCGTGCGCGTGAGACGTTCGTATCGGGACCCACCTCAGCGTGAGCGCGCCGTGGCTGAGGTTGAGAGGCCACTTCATCGCGCTGTGTCTTTTATCCCGCTGGGTTCCGTTAAAAAGACGCGGCGTCGTGCCTCTAAAAATCTTATTGTCGCTGTTATACGCGCGGGGGTCTCAGGCGGCGGAGGTCCGGCACCTACCGAGGTACGAGCGCGCGATGCGGTTCGGAGCTTTACGCACCGGGGGAACCTCTTTTATGCGCTGATCTTCTCTTTTAAACAAACCTAACGGTGCTGGCTCCTTGGGGGGGGAGGGGGGGGGGGGGGGCAGCAGTACCATTCATAGTACACGCTAATGCTCTTTAAGAGACTAAAGCCTGTATACGATTTCATGGTGTGACCCTGTCCTTGTTATTTGGTCTTATATTAGATGTTTTTTTTTCATAGCAGTCTGTGCAACCACAAAAACAGACCTACAACTTGGCTGAATCCGTTTTGTTTGTGTAATCTCTCCTCAAGGCCCACTTCCTGCTCCGAGATCCTTTTGGGTGTGTACACAGTTCACAAGAGAGCAAAGTGAGATGCAGAAGTTAGTTGCACTCCAGGTCCTATTGATTTAGGGCTCATTCAGGAGGCTTGTTGCAGATCCCATGACGTGGATTGAGTACGCGGCCGGTGTGCCAAATGCTGTTTTTTTGAGAAGAACAGTGGAGGCATTCTTTGCGTCACACTTTACTTCTGATGTGAGAAGACATGCGCCGCAGGTGATACGGCCTTTGACATATAGAGATAACTGCTGACCCCCGTGTGTCAAATGTGAAGCGTTCCAAAGACAAACGACATTTTATCAACAGATTAAAACGGCCCGTGCGTGCATGAGCGAACGTCCAAAGGGAAGTAGCGATGTCCAGGGTGAAAGCCACAAGAGCTTATCTTTAAAGCCAGAAAACGGCGTCTCGCTTCCTCCACCGGCCATCGTGGCTCCTTCGAGTAAACTCCCAAGTTTAGTGTTTCTGCTCCTGAAGGTCACCGTGCGACGTCACCACCGTGACACACTCGTGTGCCGCTTGGAGAGTCACTGGACAACCACCCATAGTGCTATGGGGATATATACATTTTTTTATATTATATATTTTGACAACATACCTCCTGTTCTTCCCCGGGGGGGGGACTTAGAGGAGCTCTCCTTCTTGGGCCTGGAGCCACTGGAGCGCACACACATGCTCAGCAGAGGGCTTTTGAGGGAACTTCTGCAGATGCCTCTGCTCCTCCGCCTCTGGAGAGACGAGCAGGGAGAGCAGAGTGAGACCAAGGTGTGTGTGTGTGTGTGTGTGTGTGTGTGTGTGTGTGTACCTAGAGAGAGAGAGAGGGGGGGGGGGGGGGGGGCAGTAGGGACAGAAACAGGGAGCGAAAAAAGCGGAAGACGGATTCTTTCGCCCCTCGCTGTTTGATCCCGTTCCTTCGTTCCGTTTGATCACAGCTGCGCCTCCGAGGGAGATAAACGGACATAATTGGCCACTCAAGACCAGCTGTCTGCCTCCGTGGTGTCACCGCTGAGACGCGCCGGGGCGGGGGCCCGCTGCGGTGCGGTGCTAGGAGGTGTGAGGAGCTCGAGCAGGTGTGGGGGGGGGGGGAAGGGAGAGAGACTTGCCCCCAGGTGGACGTGAGGAGATTCTAGAGAGTCTCAAGACATTCCTTGTCCATCTTTAAGTTCGTGGACGCCACCATGTCCTCCGGACTGAGGTCAGGTCTCCGAGTGCCGGTGCCTCGGTCGTCCAGGTTGTAATAATTATGCGTTACATTGAAGGAGGTCACATGGTTTTGTAAGCGTCCATTGGCCATCGATACAACAGATGATCCCTGTCATGTAGCATCCTGTTTTAGCTCGCCACGCAATGGGTCGACTCCACCGGGACGCCATTGTTCTCTGTGATGACTTTTGTCTTGGAGAACGTTTATCGGAAAGATTGCTTTTTTTTTTGGTTATTAACATGAACTTAACTCGCTCCTCGCAGTGCAAGTTAGCGGAAAAAAACGACTCAACGCTGATGATTGGCGAGCGTTCCCTTCAGAAAAGGCTTTAAAATAGTCAAAAGTCAAAAAGTCAGCGCATGAACAACACGAGAGAGAAGGTGCAACTCTGTAATCAGCTGCTCCAGACACACGCGTGAGGGTACGTGTTTGGGGGGGGGGGGGGGGGGGGGAGCAGAGCGTGAAGCAGTAGTCGAGGGAAGCCACCTGCAGTAAACCAACCCAGATTATTCCTCCCCCCCTTGGTTTAGAAAGAGAAGGGAACTCACTAAATGATCATCTTGAGAATGAAGTTCCGCTACAGTGGAAAAATATATTACAACACACAACGAACCAGAGGCTTGTGTTCCCAAAGAGGTGACGACACGAGGAACCCTGACCTCACCATGGTTTGTGACCAATGGGCTGTAACAGGCCGCATCAGGTGAAATGTTCACCTTCTTAGGCCCATGATTTCATTCGAGGGGTCCGTGCAGGTTAGCAGGTTGTTTCCCACCAGATTCCACAAACCAGGGTTTCGGGGCTGCTGTGTTCTCCGTTTTCCTCGTTCAGAAAAATAAATAAATAAATACGAATCCTCAGGAAAATACAATAGCAACAAGCAAAAGAATCAAAGGAGAATACATCAGCCTTCCCAGGGTTGGAATAATGGCGGCTGAACAACAGAGGAGGCTGGTCCGCAACGAGAGAAGAGACATTAAGCAAATCAACCTTCGGCACAGTCTCTCTCCGTCCCTCTCTGTCTCTCATCTGTAAAATGGAAAGGACAATTAGCGGGTCCAGCAGCATGTTCTAATTACAGTTATCATGTCATTAGTGAACTGCGAGTGCTGCAGCGTCTTCATTGGCCGTTTGGTAATGACTGGAGTAATCAGGGGCGGACGGGAGAGCCTGTGTTCTTGTTTTTGTTCCCCCCGTGAAGAACAAATGTCCCTCGCCGGGACTGAGGGATCATGGGGACCCTTCAAATGGGCACATTTGCCTGTCCTCACACAAAGGATAGTGTGTGTGTGTGTGTGTGTGTGTGTGTCGGGGGGCCACAGGTTGTTTTCCCCTCGTCCCTCTCCCTTCACGGCGAATCATCCCGTTTGTTTTCCTCATCTCCTTCAGCAGGACGCCGCGTCCCTTTCTCCACACCCCCCCCCCCCCCCCCTCCCTGGAAGACGGCTTAACTGTTTTAGAACCCATTCACGCGGTTTGCTGGATCAACTTTCGTTCATACGCATCTTAAACGGTTTACTCGTAGCACGGAGTGTGGCTGCTTTTCCCTTTTCACAATCTTTTAAAGGAATACAGAATGTCTCGGTTCCACTGATTCTGATCCAGCTGCAGTTTAATCTCAGCACCATGCGTCTAGCAGCCAAGTCACAAGATCTACTTCTCAGTCATCAGTTTGAAAATCCCTCGCCTGGAATTAGTCGACTTTTCTCAGGGTGCCGACGACCCGCCGCACCGGTCTCTGGGCTCCATTTGACCCCCGCCGCCCCTCCCCCCCCGGCCCCCCCGCCGGGAGTCACATGCAGCGGCGTCGGATGGAGCGGGTTCAGGGTGAACTGTTTAAACAGGACGTCAGAGGAGGTCAACAAGAACCAGGGGGACGCCCTTCCCGCTCCAAAGAGCCGGCGAAGACGGGCCGCGTCCCAAAGTGTCCCAAAGTGTCCCAAAGCGCTGTCGTGTGTTTGCTTACAAAGTCCCGGCAGCAAAGGGGGGGGGGTGGAAGGGGGAGGGGGGGCGTTACGATGGGGGAACAAAGTCAGCGCAGGCAGGAGGTCGGGCCTTACACACATTGTCACATCGTAAAACAGATTTGTTATGGATTTGGACAGACAGATGTTGACATTCTGTCCACGAGGGGGAGGGGGGGGGGTCCAGACCACGTGTGTGTGTGTGTGTGCATTTCTGTTCATTCTGATTCGTATTTCTCTGTGTGGACATTGAAGGCATAATGGAGCTGAGGACATGACAGGACATGTCCCAACAACGTTCATCTAAGCTGCGTCTCTTCCTCTCTACATCATTCTTATTGATCGTTGTCTTTATCCGGGGTCTTTTTTTTCCACTGTCATATCGCCCCCCATTTATCATCCTTTCACGACTCCCCGTTTTCTGTCACTCTTTCGGTCTCTCAGACCCTCTGCCCCCCCGTTTGGCAGCATGTGTTTTCCCGCCGAGGCTCGATGCCGCTCACCTGGAGCAGAGCGCCGCCCCCCCACCTGCGCGTGGTCGTCCGTGTGGGAGAGGGTTGCATTTTCTGTCCGGCGAGCTTTTCCGAGCTGCTGACTCTCTCCTTTCAGATGATAAAAGACAGATGTTCTGGCATCGCGCTCTTTTTTTTTTCCTTCTTTCCCTCCTGTTCAGCCTCCTTCTTCTTCTTTTTTTGTCTTTCCATTCCTGAGGTTTCCCAGGTTTCGATGACTAAAAGCTCCTTGGTTCTGGTCCAAAGAAGACATTGCAGCCTATTATTTTCAGTGTTTCGCAGATCCCCAAAGACGCAGCTACCAATGTGTCTATTTCTGCCATTTACGGTAACAAAGCCCGAGGCTTCGTGTTGCTGGATCCGTCCCTCCAAATCAAAGGGGAAAATGGGCTTTTCGTGCAAATAGAGTACATCGATTGATGAATCCAGGGACCTGTTGACATCAACGAGAACGTGAGGCTCACTGTGCTCTCTCTTGAGCATTGGGGGGGGGGGCTTTTCTCTTTTCATGCCCCAACACCGGCTGAACCACTAATGCCGCGTGAGATAGTTTGTTGTTGCTGTGCATGGTTTCGTGTTTTTATTACACGTTCTTTATGGACGGGGAAAAAGCTGCTGAATAGGTGTTATCAGGATGCAATGCTAAACGGGGGGTGGGGGGGGGGGGGGACATAAATAATACAGTGACCTGTCTCTTATCCCCGCTTGACTGCTTACCACCGTTTACTGCTGTTTTCCCTGTGTGTGTGTGCGTGTGTGAGAGTGTGTTACTTTGTGTGTGATCTGCATTCAGGTACGTCCGAGTGGGGGTGGGGGGGTGGGGTGGGGGGGGCTCTAAACACAACTTGCCTGATTGAGTCTGATGGAGGGAGGCGTTCCCACGCTGAGACAGAGGAAGTGTCGGTGGTGGCTCTTCCGGGCTTGTCGGGGGTTAAAATGTATATTTTTTAAATGGATGGAACCGACAAAGAAAAGCACGATACCCCCCCCCCCACCCCCTCCCCCCCACCCTGCTTCCCCAAACCCGAGCTGCAGCCGCGGCCCCCGCGGCTCGAGCTAAAAGCGGCGTTTGGCTGATGCTGCCGTGAGATTCCCGAGTGGTTAAACACTAATCCAGGTGGTGCTGGGGGGGGGAAACGCGTCTGGCCGGGTTACATCGGCCCCGTAACTCTACTCCGGTATTACCGGACGTCACCGGGGAGATTGGAAACCGATACGGGGGGGGGGGGTTGACATGACTAGTTGGCTCACAGCATGACGGAGGAGGAGGGGGAGGAGGGGTGGGGGGGGGGGGGGCAGTGTGAGGTAGACACCAGATATAGAGGCCAAAGTGTCAATCACTTTGTTTCTTTTCTTTACTGTGTATCGACCTGCGCTCTAATCCCCCCCCCCCCCGCCCCCCCCTTGGCTCGGTGTGAGTGTGCCTGAATCCATGCAGAAAGAAGGGATGGTAGAATGTTCACGCAGCGTGGGTTAACGTTTGCATGCGCTGGTCCCCCCCCCACCCCCCCCCCCGCTCTATTTATAGTGCTGAGATGTGTTCTGCTGACGGGTTTGACTCGCCCCACTTGTCTCCCCACTCAGCACAGCGGCAGTGAGTGAGAACGTCACCGAGAGGTTGCACAACGTTTCGTTCTGTTTCCTGATTGAAACAATAATTCGCAACGTCAGCTTGTTTTTGTTTCCAAATCATCAGCAGGAAATGCTCCCCCCGACCCAATTCCTGCCCGCAAGCGGCCACGGCGTACTGTGTAATGACTCGTATCACACGCACAGTGCTATCAAAAATGGCCTCCGGGCGTATCCACGGCGACGACACAGCTCGAGGTCCGCAGGCGTCGGACAGCGCCGACGCCGAGCTCACGTTTCAACGTCCGCACATGAAGCGGCGCCACAATGGAGGCCTCAGACGCCGTGCAGTGTGTGCGTGTGTGTGTGTGCGTGTGTGTGCGCGCCCTGGGGTCAGAATGCTCTCTCTGTGTGTGTCGCCGTGCCGAGGTGACCTTTCGCGTGTGCGTCCACATAGACGGGCTCTCTGTCTCTCACATCCTGTCCCTGCAAACACAAGCCTTCATCGTCATCTTCAACATTTCCACAAGTGGAAAATTGTGTTGAAATGAACAAATAAGTGAAAATGGAAGCTTATTAGGCATCTAAGGTGGTTTTATTAATTCAGTATTGTATATGGAGATTGTTTGAAATAAGGGGACCATCTTCTTAACGGGAATTACTGTAAATATGTCTTACTGTCACCTGTAATGAGCACAATAAACATGAGTGTAAAATGTTATGTATTCACAGTCATATTTTATTACCAGGTGCTTTGGATGGTTTACTGGTGCATAACGTGTCACCCCCCCCCCCCCCACACCACGGATAACAAGCATGCTTCTCTCCCCCCCCCTCCCTCCCCCGTGCAGCATCCGAGCCGTGCGGCGGCTATTTGGACGCCAGCGATGCCGGCTACATCACCACCCCCGGCTACCCGCTGGAGTACCCCCCCCACCAGAGCTGCCGCTGGGTCATCACCGCGCCGGAGGCCTCGCAGCGCATCGTCCTCAACTTCAACCCGCACTTCGAGATCGAGAAACTGGACTGCAGGTAACTAGTGGACGCGTTCTCCCTCTCTCTCTCTCTCTCTCTCTCTCTCTCCCCCGCCCCCCCCCCCCCGGAGCTCTCTTCTCCACCAGCTGGTCCACAGTTGGTGTATTTTTTGTTGTTGGGCTACCCTGCTCCTGTTTCTCTGGCCCCCCGTCTCCCAATTAACCAAAGTCCAATCACAACACTTTTACTGGAAGAATTAACACAGATTAGAGGATTTGCTGTCCATTCTTTTTTTTGGGGGGGGGGGGGGTTCGGTTTCACGCTGAAGCTCGGAGAAACGTCAGTGAGATGAAAATGCAGCACGAGGGACATCAAGAAAAACAGGCATGCTGGGAAATAATGTGAAATGTAGGCAGGCTGGCTTAGAAGAGAATCCTGTTTAAGCTCAGTGAAGGACCGTAAAGAGGAATATGAAAGAGTTTTACAACAGTAAAAACCGCTCTCACCGGGCCGATGGTTTTTGGATGGAGCGCAATCGGTGATCAAAAACCTTAAGTTAACACTCAAGAATTATGAAAGTGTGATGAATCGAACGCTGAGATCCATTTCCAGAGACGGACTGCTGCTTCCAAATTGGCAATTATTTCAAAAGTACAACAACGTGATCAAAAAGCCCAACATTTGGTGAAAAACCAATTAGATAAGTTCATCAACAACTGGAGTGCAAAAGGACATTTTTATTTTTTAGGCGGCGCAGCTCGTTATCTACGACCTACTTTATATTTTTTTCATTTTTGTTTCCTTTAAATAAAACCTCCGACCTTCCCTCGTCTTCCGTCGGACCGTCGCGGCATGAGCGCGGCGTGGAGAGGGGTGGGGGGGGGGAGGTGGGTGTCTCTACCTAATGGTTACTATGAACGTGAAGAGCCAAGTGCAGACCCACACACACACACACACACACACACTTACCCTCCCCTGTTATTTCTCTGTTCCGGTGCTTTCCCGTCCAGTCAGCTGCATCAATTATAAATGGGTGAATTTCCCCACTCAGTGGTACCAAAATCATTCAGAACCTTTCTTTGTTGGAATTGAAGCATCAATATTTCAACTTGCTGGCTGTTTGTTTGAAAAAAGCTGAAAGGGTTGAAAAGAGAGAGGCCCGTGTTTGGCTTTGCTTTCCCACTGTGCTGTGGAAGTGGAGAACATGCTCCTCTGCCCCCCCCCTCTCCCCCCCCCCGTCTCCCTCATGTCACTCTGCAGGTCTGCTTTAGCAGATGCACTCACCTTCTCTCTCTCTCTCTCTCTCTCTCTGATCCCCGTCTCAGCTTCTTCTTCTTCTCTCTCTTTTGAATTTCTCGCGCCCATTTTGAGTCCACTAGTCGCCGAGGAGGGGGGGGGGGGTGGGGGGGGGACCTTTGTTTCTGATTCCTTCATTACGCCACAGGTGCATACATTGTGTGTTCATTTTGTGTTTGCTTCTGTCAGCCTCCAGTCATGAAAACATTCGACTCTCTTGAGAAGTAACTGTTGGACGATGCCAGTCAGAGTGGTAACAACTCAGCACACCTATTTAAGTCTACAGGGGCCCAATGGCCCGCAGTGTGTGTGTGTGTGTCTGCTGAAATTGAGCTGTTAGGTCCAGAGGAGGCCAAGAAGAAGAAGAAGAAGCAGCGTGTGTGTGTGTGTGTGTGTGGGAAAGAAAAAAAAAAAGAAACGCACGGTTGCAGCCGTCTTCATCAAGACGAACGCACACAAACAGGTGTGTAATAGACCTGCGTGGGAGGAGGTGGTGGTGGTGGTGGGTGGTGGGGGGGGGGGTTCTCATGATGTCACTACGGTGGTGCAATCTAATCTATTGTGTTCCCGATTGCAAATGAAGGCGGCCACCCGCATTCCTTCAACGTCCCGCCCTCTGTGAGGCGCGGCGCTGACTCTGCAGGCAGAGATCGATGTCGAGGTGGGGGGGGGTGGGGGGGGGTCGCAGGGAGACGTTTTCATTAGGATTCACGTACAGAAGCGGTTTAAAGCTGGCAGGGAGGGAGCGGGGGGCGGGGGGGGGGGCGAAGGATGAGGAAGACCGATTTATTTATTTGTTTAATTTTTTTTTTTTTTATCAAACTTTATTTGCAAAAGACATTTGATGAAAGTCAACAAGTATTCAACAGTTTACAGAGACGTCCACCTTATGAACTCTGACAGAGCCTTTTGTCTGGTGTGACTTGAGTTAATTAAGCTCAGGTCAAAGAACGCTATCAATTCTCTCCTCTAATGTCTTTTTAGTTTTTTAATTTTAATTGTGTATTTTTGATCCTGCGAACAACAAAAGTCCAGCGCTCTGATTCTTGCATGTATTCATTTTCTCTTATAGAGAATATAGAGTAAAAAGACACTTTAATTAGAATACAAAATGTTTGGATCTTGACCATGTGACACTCCCAATAGTTTTATACAGTAACAGTGTAAGAAATGCTTTTTTTTTGTAGCAGTAGTTCGTGGTCTCCTCTTATCTCGCTGCACTCCTGTCTCCCAAAGCTAGATCTCTATTTGGAGTGTTTGAAAAGAACACACACACACACACGCACACACACACACACACACAGCCGCTATCGGAAAAGTGCAGCGTCAGGGTCCGTTGAGGGCAGACTCAAATCATCCTGACAGCTACCTTCCTCTCCTCTTTCCTCCAGGCTCCTCTCCCTCTCTCCCCCTCCCTGCATTCATCTCACCCTTTCCTCACCCCCCCCCCCCCCCCTCACCACTGTCCAACGGACCCCATCTATCATCCTTCATCTGCTCCTGTGCCTCCCTCGCTCCCTACACCTCCTTTTCCCTCTTCATCACCTCTCCTCCCTGATTTCCTCCCATTCAGTCCCCTCCTCTCCTCGGCATCTCCTGCCCTTCATCTTCTCATATTTTCAATATTCAGCATGTGAAAAGAAAAAAAAAAACAGGGCAAAGCCAAATGCCACATCCCCCCCCCCCCCCCCCCCCCCCCCCCCTCCGCTTTTCTCCCTTTTCAAAGATGCACACATTCTTCCCCTTGTCATTCATAGACTTCTTCCCTTCAGCGTATATATCTGTCTTCATCCCCTCTCATCCTCCAGCCTCTGTCTATCCATCACTTAAATCCCCTTTCTATACGTCTCTCTATTATTCTCCTCCTCTCCTCATTCTGCTCCCTCTCCCGTCCCTTCCTTTTACCTCGCAGCACACCGAGTGAGGGGCTCTCTGTAATGTGAGCACGCTCCCTTCAGTCACACACACACACACACACACACACACACACACACAATCACAGGTGTGCGATCATTTTGGGGAAACAGCACAACGAGCAGGCAGTGAGTTAAGAAGTGATTTATATGACGGAGACGCCGCAGACAACCATAATGGCCCCCGCTAATGATTTAGACCTTGTCTTTCTGCTCCGCCTCAATCAATCATTTAACCTCACGCCAAATCTATTTGCTGCCCTTAAACTCCATCTCCCGTTTCATCTTCTCCTTTCTGTTTTTTGTTCGCGCCGGTGAGTCTGAAACCTTGTAAGAACACACCTGTGACGCACGTGCCCTGTTAGAGGAGTCTTGGAATGCACGATTGGAACGCACCTATGAGGAGACACGCCATGGACCCAGAGGGGAGCCTGAGGTGGAGCGATGCGATGTGACGCGCTGGCCTCGGGGCAGGAAGGGGGTGTGTGGGGGGGGGGGCAGAGTGATGAGCAGAATGTGGATGCTCAGGGTACCGGCTGTGGACATTTAGCAGCCGCCTGCACGTTTGAATCAACATCACGGGGGGGGGGGGGGGGGGCGCCGCGTCCCGACGAGCCTCGCCGGCACCACGCGGAGGAGATGGAGGGGACGACGCGCCTCGGGGGGGGGGGCACAGACGTTCCCCTACGACGCAGTTTAAAATTCACGATGCATCGAGCTTCTTTTAGGTGCAAGCAGGCTTTTGTGCAGCTGGTGATCCCCATCGGCGCATCAGTTGCAGGCAGATGCCTCACGCCGGTTATATATCAGGAAAAAAAAGGGGATCAAAACCCCTCCCCATCAATCAAGAGCCCTCGGCTCGGTCCAGAAATCACTCATTGCAAGTACAGCAGAGAGGTCTCATTTTGTGTTACACACCTGCAACCTTCAGATCAATGCAGCCCACTGCATTCTGGGATAGTTATAACAGAATATCGTGCACATGACATGGACACTACGACGCACGTACAGCCTGGCTTTCTCTCTCTCTCTCTCACCTACACACACACACACACACATACACACACACACAGATAATGACGATAATATCAGTAGTCTGATTTACAGACCCTCCCTGAGGCCCTGAAGGTCTGCATGATCAATGTCTGCTACTGTAATGACTGCGTTTGTGTGTGTGTGTGCGTGTCTTTGAAGGACTGACCCTGATCAATGTGTGTTAAAGCCATAATGAGGAATCGATTGTTGTCCTGGAGACTTCTGCCGGACCGGCGTGCACACGCACACGCGCACACGCACGCGCTCTGCCCATCTGTCTGCAGTAACAGGCGTATTACTTGATAACAGCGAAGTCAATCACTCTCTATTATCTGCTCCAGTGACAGACCGGCTGCGGATGCTCTTCCGACACAGGTAAATGGATATTCTATCTTCACGCAGAGGTGGGTCATGTACTCATAAACCAAAGCATAGCAAATTAAAACGCACAATTCTGACTTTACAAGTGACTCAGTCGCTGTGGAATAAAATGGGTACTAATGAAAACAGTGGAGTCAATAGCAATGATGACGGGCTCTGATTCTGTAGCAACATATGCAGGATGCTGCTCTCAGCTTGAATTCTCCTTCAGATTCTCAAGTGGTTGCTTAAGAGCGTGTAGTTGTAGCTTGAGAGTCTTTGTCTCCAGGGATGTACGTAGTATGTAAGAGAATAATATGAGCAAGTGAGAAACACCAGCAGCAGCAGCAGCAGCAGCTGAACTAGATCGGTGTCATTCCTTATGGGAAACATCTCCCAACAGTCAGAGAAGAATCCACCGCCTCCAGATGGTTTGTGTCCTGACGCAGAGCCCAATGGTCACTAACCTTCTACGAAGAAATCGTAAAAATAATATTTTATTTATTTAATTTTAAAAAAAAATGATAAAAAAACGTATAAGAACTGGAGAAGTGCTGTCATTAGAGTGCAGGTCTCAGCCCGAGGTACGTTAGGACGTGCACTTTTACCTCCCGTTAGCTGTTAGCCGTTAGCTAAATAAACAGGTAAACACAGCGTGTTATTATATATTATATTATTATAGCATGCAGGAAACGAGAGAACAAACCCCCTTCAGGAAAAAGAATCACAGTTACTGAAGCATCACTGTGTTCAAAGGGACTTGAATACCTTTTATTTCCAACACTGACACACATTTACTACCAGTCTGGCTGGCAGTTGTTAGTCTTTGTGTGTGTCTGTGTGTGTCTGTGTGCGACGGCAGACGCTCTGTCTACCGCTAACGGCACCCCGACGCTGGAAAGAAATGTGCAGGTGTAAGGAGACAACTTCAACCTAAAAAGAGAGAGAGAGAGAGAGAACGTGTGAAAAGCAATTAAGACCCAGGGAGGAGGGAAGAGGAGGAGGAGGAGGGAGGAGGAGGAGGAGGGTGGAGGGTGGAGGGGTGGAAGTGCATCCGAAACCTTCTCCTTGGTTCCCATCAGACGGACTCTGGAGAGCTTTCTCGCTGAAACAACCTTACTCATACACACACACACACACACACACACACACCTGAATAATGTTACACATTTTGCAACCAACATTTGTCTCTCATCATTTCTTTCATGCAAGAAAGGAAAAATCTGCTCGCACACTGCTTGTCAACAAGGGAAATCTGCAAAGAGGGTGGGAGAAGCAAATTCAGACTCCTTGTCTTTTCCTGAGGCAGGTCTGAAAAGAGAGAGAGAGAGAGAAACGTTTGTTAGAGGCTGTTTTCCTCCTACACACAGACAGTTGTAGGAAACCTCGACCCCCCCCCCCCCCCCCACCCCCACCCCCCATAGATGAGTGCATGGCCACAGGCTGTGTGCTCCAACCACTGTGTTTATGTGTGAGACAGAACGCGCGTGTGTGTGTGTGTGCTGACGTAAGAGTGACTGTGTGTGTGTGTGTGTTTGGGGCTGTGGGGAGGGAGGAAGCGACGGAGGGGACACCTGTCTCTGTCCGTCCACCACGGGGGGGAGGGGGGGGACTTGGCATGGCGGGTGCAGTGTCATGTTCTCTCTCTCTGACTAAGTGCTTCGCTGTGCCGGCTGAGTTTGAAATCTGTTCCACACCCCAAAAAAACACCTCAACAGGTCCAGCCGGCACAGTGAGAAAAAAAAAACCCCAGCAGATTTTAGTGTAAATAAGGTGAACCGAGCTTTGGCAAACGATTATGTGAGTCTACTCAAGTGCTGCCAGAGTCGATGTGACTGTCGGTTTAATCTATTCATCTATTCATCCATCCGTGGTCCATTCATCCTCTCAGCTTTGTTAATAAAGGGTGGGTTTTGAAATTCAAATATTCACATATTCTGACATCCTCCCTCTCGCCCGTCTCTCGGGCCGCTGTGTATTCTGACAGCAACGTGAGAGAGAGGGAAAAAGGGGACAGAGTGAGAAAAAAGGGGAGAAGTCAAAGAATGATTGGGAAAGAGACAGCGTTGAAAATTAAAACGCTGAGAAATAATTAGAGGAAGAGTGAGCCGGGAGGAGGAGGAAGAGGAGATCTTGAGTAGCCGTTAAACAAAGTTGTCATTTCACAAAAGAGGAGGAGGAAACTGTCGCCCGGGATGAGGCGTTCTCTTGGGAAAATATGACAGGAACTGTGACACATACACACACGCGCACACACACACGCACACACACACTCACACACATGACAGTCTGCGTCATGACCTCCTATTCAGGGTCCCTAAAAGTTGAGCCTGTGAACTCTGGGTTTCAGACTCAGCTCTTGTTATGGGCACAACATGCAGGATTCAAAGCATCGATACAGCGGCAAACTTGCTGCGCCTCGTGCACTGACATGCACGGGAGCCGCTGAGATGCGACGGAAATGCTCCCAAATCCATTTCATAGCACCTTTAAGGGCTGAGGTTAACGAATACTAATGAAAAAAACAGTCTGTATAACGTGTAAAATGCGTTAAAAAAGCCTATAATGGGTTGTAATAGCAGTGCAGCTTACATGGGGAACATGGATCTGTCTCTATCGAAGGTCTGTGGTAGTTTTAAAAGTCAATAAATGTTGTACTTAAAGCATATATCTATAAAAGACAAGATGCCGTGGGTTCCTGAAGGTTAAGGAATACCCACTTGATGACTTTTAGAGCCACGGAGAACGAGCAATATCAGAGCAGTTAGAGGCCCCCGTGGTCAGAACTGATCGATATGTTAAAGAAATGTCCGGCATTAAGAAAGAGCCTCATTAAAATTGAAATCACTCGACTCGCACGTCGAACTTTATGTCTTCTTTGGGGGGGTCAAGTTGCCGAGGGAATTTCTCTCCAGGAAGCTATTTCAGAGTCCGGCAGGTGTGTCTTTAGGTACCCAGAACAGTCGGGCCCGAAACTCAGACTCAGAACCCTCCTTTCATAGGAAAAGGAAAGTCACAGGCTGTATTTGACCTACATCCACTGGAAGAAAATAAAGTGGAAAATGTGAATTTCTCAGAGAACTGAGGGCCTTCGGGCTGAGTTACAAACATTATTGAATTAGACTTCGGGGGCGAAAGATGTAAACGAGAGTCATTTGTTCCAGTTTGATCCTTCGCTAGCATCAAAGGCAGCGCGCGCAGGGTGCATCCGCAGTTCAAACAGCTCTCACAGTGGGACGGGCCCCCGGTGGGACCCGGATCAGGGCTCAGTGACCCGTTTACCCCCCCGTCCTTCCATCAGCTCCTCGTGACACCTCCGAATCACTCTTAAGGGAAGGAGACGCTCCGGGTTTCTTCAGAAGTTCAGCACCAGGTGACACCGAGGTTCCCCGGTGGGAGCCGAGTGGGAGGTGGGAGGAGGGAGGGAGGGGGGGGGGGTGGTCCCTTTTTGTTTGCATCGTAATATAGTTTTAATCCATAAAACGGTGTTCTGCAGACCGTGACGGCAGCAGCGCTTTGGGATAATCACTCGATTCCGGTGCAGTTATTGAATTTTAGAGCGGCGTCCTTTACCGTTCGGCCTGGTCGCAGGTGGTTCTTTTATCCCCCCCCCCCTGCCCCCCCCTCCCCTGTGTACGGCCAATGTCTTCTGTCTTCTGCTGCATTCATCTGAATGCTAATGACGCCCGACGCTCCTGCTGATACTAACCGGGCTTTTTTCCCCCCCGAGTCCCTCCGGCCGCGGATGGATGCAAACAAATTAGCCCACTGCTCCCGTTTTTGTTTGCCGAACCCCCCTCACCCCCCCAAATGTGATGTGGCTGCCAGATGAAAAAAAACTAATAAAGAAAGCAAAAAAAAACAAAACAAAGAATATCCGAAGCAAAGCAGCCTGAAAAGCTTTAAACAATTTCCTCCTCCTCAAATGAAAGTATTGTTTCCCCTCATTCCCTAAACACCACTTCAGTGTGTTAATTAAATGTCTGCACATCAAGCATCCACGCTGCATTTGGTGCTGCGGCGTTGCATTTCACTGAAAATGATATTTGCTTTCCCTGTTTGGACCTCAGGATTGTAATTAAAACGGCGTGCAATCAATACGTGTCTCTGATGGTTCTTTTTTTGTGTCGCCGCCCTCCAGGTACGACTACGTAGAGATCCACGACGGGAACTCAGAGTCCGCCGACCTGCTGGGGAAGCACTGCAGCAACATCGCCCCCGCCCCCATCATATCGTCAGGACCCGCCCTCCACATCAAGTTCGTGTCGGACTACGCCCACCAGGGCGCCGGCTTCTCGCTGCGCTACGAAGTCTTCAAAACCGGTAAATTCCACGTCGAAAACTGTTGATATCGTATCCCCCCCCCCTGCCCCCCCACCCCCCCCCCCCCTGGGCGTAAAAGCGGCGTCGGTTGTTGCCTCCACGCCGCGAGGCCACCAGCGAGTGTGCTACAAACGACTCATGGAGGACCCCTGAGAGCCCTTCAGACCGTCCAGGCGAGACATTTCTCCCCTTTATGGAACCGTGTGTGTGTGTGTGTGTGTGTGTGTGTGTGTGTGTGTGTGTGTGTGTGTGTGTGTGTGTGTGTGTGTGTGCGTGACGTGGCTCCCCTTCACGCTGCCATGGGTCAGCCAAAGTGAGACCAATTGAGATCAAGGGCAGCTGAGACACAGGGGCGCATAGTGTCGGCCCCACAGCCATCTTGTCCCCCCCCCCCCTGAAAGCATTCCACACATACCCACTTAATTGAGTCCTGAGCCCTGTTCCCTTGAGACGCACACACACACACACACCGAGGGTTGAGGTTACTAACACAACACGTGCGGTTGTAGTCGTTTCTCGCTCTGGCTCCAGCCTTTTGGGATTTCCAATGTGTGTGTGTGTGTGTGTGTGTGTGTGTGTGTGTGTGTCTGTCTGTGTGTGTGTGTGTGTGTGTGTGTTTCTTTGCGCCCGACACAGTCCACCTGATGGAAACAACGAGGGTGTCAGTGTTCACACCCGAGAGAGAAGGTGGGAGGGCGGGGGGGGGTCAATTCATGGATCGAAAGGCGGGAGACGAAAGCCGCTTCATGGGAGGCGTCTGGGACGAATCCTCCCAAAACGCAGATTACTGCCGTTTGATCAAAACGCCACTCGGGGCGACGGGCCGCGTGTCGGGGGTCCAACGGGCCGACAGTGACGGCGACGCCGCTGGAGTGACACTTGAACACGAATTCACGAGGCCCCACGGCTTCACAAGGGCTTGATAATCTGCTCGATGACATCACTGGCTGCCAGACCGCTTGGGTTCAATAGACATGCCCCCTTGGTCCCTTCGTTTCAGTGCTGGTTGTGGTTTTGGTTGAGAAGTTATTAACTGTGGTCATTTATTTAAAAAATAAAAAAAATACCAGTTTATCTGAACCATCATCTTGTGTCCCGGAGGCCACTCGAGGACTTTGTCACTTGAATGTGAACAAATGCCGTTTTGGGGCACGAGCCAAGTTCCAAAAGGATGGAATCCCACTTCTTTAAAAAAAAAAAAAAAAAAAAATCCATTAACTACAGACGGGATCTCTGCTCTTCTGATAAACTACTCACGAGGCACACACAGGACCTCCTCTAGGTCTGTCTGTTTGTGCGACTTTGTGTTAGTATGGACGTGTGTATTTGGCCTGCGCAGCGTTCCCTGGCAGCAGCGATGGAGACATTTGGAGCACGCAAGCTGTTGCCATACTGTTAACAAGATCCTGTTACCCTGGAAGGTGCAGCAGAACGGCTGGTCATGTGGGTGACTAGATAGATCTTGTGTGTGTGTGTGTGTGGGTGTGTAGATTCTGTTCAGCCTTACGGTAAACTGTCTAAATATGTATCTATGTGTGCCACCCATGCACATTCTGTTCTGGTTAACCAAAGATCAAGTCTCCAAGTCTCGTCAACACGGAGAGAGGAACATCAAGAGAAATCTGTCATTTTTGTAACGTTGTCAAGTTCAGTTTTTATGTTTAATGTGTTATCTCTCAGAAAATAGAAAAGGAAATAGTCCACTTATTCATTATCGGGATGATTTAGGGGATTCGCTTGACTTTTCTCCACATTTTTCTCTTAAATCTCTGACTCTAGAAGCCTTTTTTAGAGCTGTAGCCAGAAGGCTTTTTTTTAAAAAAACTTGAGTGAGATTGTTTTCTTGGGACAGGAAACAAAGTGTTGTATGTAAAATGTTTGATGACAATTATTTCAAACAAAGCAAAACGTTTTGAGCTCCAATAGTGGTTAATCCCCACTCCTCTATTTGTGCCTCCCCATGGTGTCATTGCATGTGTGTGTGTGTGTGTGTGTGTGTGTGTGTGTGTGTGTGTGAGAGGAGATGGTTCCCCATGCACCGGGTGTCCTAATTACTGCACCCTCTCAAAGATGAACAGTGTGGACTGACACACATCCAATAACAGCATCCATGGGAATGAGGTCTATTATACGGTCACATTTAAAATGACAGTAATTGACATCAAAATGACGAACTTGGGGCGAAAGCAAAAGAAAATTCTTAAAGAGAAAAATACAAAAACAAACTTGTTTTTGTTTACAGCTCTGTCTCTATGGATACTGTAGTAAAACTGCAGCCAATAGGAGCCCAGACACCAGAATGTGGCGACCAATCAACACTCATTGTCTAGGCAGTGTGCCCCCAGCTGTTATGATGACCCAGAACTCTCCAGACACAGACACACACACACACACACACACACACACACACACACATGAATGCATGATGCAGGCCGGGCGGTGACTCACAAATGCAGGGCAGCTCGTCTGCACGCACACATGTTCACTCCCCAACACACACCCACGCCACCTATTTGGGTCCCTTATGAGGACACCAACCTGCACCCACCCTCCCCAAGCCTGAAACATCACCCTAACCAAAAAAAACCAACTAATCCCAGCCTTCGATACTAATCATTTACCCCCGCAAGCTTTTGACCCGAATCAGGGTGGGGGGTGGGGTAGGGGGGGGGGGGGGGGCTCCCCACGGTGCGACTGTGCGAACAGATTTCTGTGAGCAAAACACAGACACACAACCCTCAGGCGGCGTAATGTGGAAGCCATCGAGACCGTCCTGACCAATGGCTGCCGCTGTTTACCTTCCGCCAAATACCTCCGGGGGCACGACCCATCAACTCGCCGTTTCGACCAATCAGGTTGCTCGCTAACCCCCCCACCTCCCCCCGCCTCCTGCTTCCATTGAGGCAAGCGGCTCCGGATCTGAAGATTTTAAACGACTTCACTATCATAGGGCTTTTTAAAGGATATTGGCACCTGCTATTGACCTTTAATTGGTTCTTTTCTGAACGCTAGTTAGAAGCAGACACTGTTTACCAACGCGTCAAACTCAGTAATGAATGGGAAAAATATTTCCCCAATTGTGGCCATTTAGAAATGT
Organism: Pungitius pungitius; assembly: GCF_949316345.1. NCBI lineage: Eukaryota > Metazoa > Chordata > Actinopteri > Perciformes > Gasterosteidae > Pungitius > Pungitius pungitius. The sequence goes on along the minus strand of NW_026909888.1, from coordinate 38,715 downwards.
TGGTTTGGAGCTTTTAGCAAATTGCGTCAAAAAAACGCCAAGCGGGTGGTTTCCTTGTGACCTGCTGATTTCACATGTCGTCGGTAATTTGGTTTGAACGGGAAAGTTATTGTGGAGGGAAACGCCTGCTGTGATCATGTGACAGAGGCTCAAACGGAGCGTCGCAATGTCGCAACTTAAAATCCCCAAATTAAGTGGCGCTGAGTGACCATCGAACCGTACACAAACCGCGCCGTGGTTTGAAGGGTCTGTGGAGCTGTGTGTGTGTGTGTAAAGTCCCGTCTAAATGTGCACTAATGTGTTTGTGTGTGTGTGTGTGTTAACTCAACCTGGAGTGGGGGGAATAATTGTGGGTTTTGTTTCGAGGGAAATGGACAAAAATGCATTCCTCGCCACACAAACACTACACAAACAGACAGGACTCGTCCCGTCTACCCGAAACCAGTGAGCCAGATCTACCCAGCAACACACACACACACACACACACACCTCATACCCCATCGTGAAACACGTGTTTCTTTCTTAGGAAGATGAAAAGATTCATAGGACGAGGGATGGAAAAAAAGAACGGCAGGAGATGAGAGTGGAAGAAAGGACCGAAAAAGAAAGGAGGAGAAGCGGGAGACGCAGAGGAAGGGGAGACGGATGAGGGGGAGACGCAAATTCATAGAAAACAGACAGAGTGCGAGGCGCTTTGAATAGTATTAAACTCATTTATATTTATGAACAGCAGAGAGGAGGGACAAGGTGGAGACAGGAGGAGGAGGAGGGACAAGGTGGAGACAGGAGGAGGAGGAGGGACAAGGTGGAGACAGGAGGAGGAGGAGGGACAAGGTGGAGACAGGAGGAGGAGGAGGAGGGACATGGTGGAGACAGGAGGAGGAGGAGGGACATGGTGGAGACAGGAGGAGGGACATGGTGGAGACAGGAGGAGGAGGAGGGACAAGGTGGAGACAGGAGGAGGAGGAGGGACATGGTGGAGACAGGAGGAGGAGGAGGGACAAGGTGGAGACAGGAGGAGGAGGAGGGACAAGGTGGAGACAGGAGGAGGAGGAGGGACAAGGTGGAGACAGGAGGAGGAGGAGGAGGGACATGGTGGAGACAGGAGGAGGAGGAGGGACATGGTGGAGACAGGAGGAGGAGGAGGGACAAGGTGGAGACAGGAGGAGGAGGAGGGACAAGGTGGAGACAGGAGGAGGAGGAGGGACAAGGTGGAGACAGGAGGAGGAGGAGGAGGGACATGGTGGAGACAGGAGGAGGAGGAGGGACATGGTGGAGACAGGAGGAGGGACATGGTGGAGACAGGAGGAGGAGGAGGGACAAGGTGGAGACAGGAGGAGGAGGAGGGACATGGTGGAGACAGGAGGAGGAGGAGGGACAAGGTGGAGACAGGAGGAGGAGGAGGGACATGGTGGAGACAGGAGGAGGAGGAGGGACAAGGTGGAGACAGGAGGAGGAGGAGGGACATGGTGGAGACAGGAGGAGGAGGGACAAGGTGGAGACAGGAGGAGGAGGAGGGACATGGTGGAGACAGGAGGAGGAGGAGGGACAAGGTGGAGACAGGAGGAGGAGGAGGGACATGGTGGAGACAGGAGGAGGAGGAGGGACAAGGTGGAGACAGGAGGAGGAGGAGGGACAAGGTGGAGACAGGAGGAGGAGGAGGGACATGGTGGAGACAGGAGGAGGAGGAGGGACAAGGTGGAGACAGGAGGAGGGACAAGGTGGAGACAGGAGGAGGAGGAGGGACATGGTGGAGACAGGAGGAGGAGGAGGGACAAGGTGGAGACAGGAGGAGGAACATGGTGGAGACAGGAGGAGGAGGAGGGACAAGGTGGAGACAGGAGGAGGGACAAGGTGGAGACAGGAGGAGGAGGAGGGACAAGGTGGAGACAGGAGGAGGAGGAGGGACATGGTGGAGACAGGAGGAGAAGGAGGGACAAGGTGGAGACAGGAGGAGGAGGAGGGACATGGTGGAGACAGGAGGAGGAGGAGGGACAAGGTGGAGACAGGAGGAGGAGGAGGGACATGGTGGAGACAGGAGGAGGAGGAGGGACAAGGTGGAGACAGGAGGAGGAGGAGGGACAAGGTGGAGACAGGAGGAGGAGGAGGGACATGGTGGAGACAGGAGGAGGAGGAGGGACAAGGTGGAGACAGGAGGAGGGACAAGGTGGAGACAGGAGGAGGAGGAGGGACAAGGTGGAGACAGGAGGAGGAGGAGGGACATGGTGGAGACAGGAGGAGGAGGAGGGACAAGGTGGAGACAGGAGGAGGAACATGGTGGAGACAGGAGGAGGAGGAGGGACAAGGTGGAGACAGGAGGAGGGACAAGGTGGAGACAGGAGGAGGGACAAGGTGGAGACAGGATGAGGAGGAGGGACAAGGTGGAGACAGGAGGAGGGACAAGGTGGAGACAGGATGAGGAGGAGGGACAGAAAGAGAAAGGAGGGCACAAGTGTTTTTGCAGTGTTCATGAACATGAAGTAATGAGAAGGGAAAAATAGCTGTAGGCAACACAACTGGTCAGGCGTGCACTTTACACAGACACACACACACACTTTCAGACCGATGTTATCCAGTTACTGGCTCTATGGGGGGGGGGGGGGGGGGCAGACACAATGAGATACAGTTCCTTGTATCTGGAATCATTGCATGGGGGCAGACGTTCACAATAACAAGCAGAAAACTGGCTTCACACTAAAAATACAATTTGTAAGCTATTTTTGGTGTTGTTTTTTTATTTTTTATTATTCGTTAAATATTGGCATGTTTACTTGCACAGAGGCGAAGCTCCTGCTGTAACACCCATGATCTCTGCCAAAACGCGCCAGTTTGTTTGTCTAATCTCATTAATGCCATTGCCCAGGGCCAAATACCCCGAAATCTGGATAATATAATTATAGAAATCCTGAAAAAAGGCACTTTTAGTTCTGAGCACGAAGCAGTGGCCGCGTGGCAACAGCTTTGAGGGCTTTCGAGCACATCTGATGCAGACGTCTCTTTACAGATTCTTAAAAGTGTACGTGGACACGCTCACACGAGCACTTTGCATGGGAGAATAAACACACACACACACACACACGTTCTCCTAATGTGTTCCTCTTTGCTTTATCTTCATCTACTCGTACAAGCATGCGAGCGCAGGAGCAGACAGTCCAACAGACTGGAGGGGAAATGGGTTACTGTAAGGCGCTTAGACAGTGTGTGTGTGTGTGTGTGTGTGTGTGTGTGTGTGTGTGTGATGGTTGCACACGGCTGGGTGGACTGAGATAATAGCGAGCACATCCACTCCGTGTGAACGCGCGTGACTCGATATTAACAGAGAGGCTATTACAGTCATTCAGTCGCACATCACCCCTCAGATCACCGCGTGTGTGTGTGTGTGCGTGTGTGTGTCTGTGTGCACGTATGGCGGTATCTAATACTCATGATAGCTGTCGGACCACCCGGGCCCTGATGCTGTCCACAGATTCTACATCCTCTCTCCTATTAGCTCAGTTTCATTTGCCACTGTTTGTCTTTTTCTCAGCTAAAGTGCACTTAATGTACACAAGCAGCTTTTTTCTGTCATGGACATCCAGGCCGAGGCTTTCCGTGGAGTTGCGTCCTCTCGCTCTCACCTCTCTGCATCTTCATCCCTCCCCCAGAGGGAGACGTGAACCATGTTCTTTTTAGTCGTTTGTTGTAATGTTCCTTTCCGCGTCCTCTGTCCCAGGCTCCGACTGCTCGCGCAACTTCACCAGCCCCACGGGGCTCATCGAGTCCCCGGGCTTCCCCGACAAATACCCCCACAACCTGGAGTGCTCCTTCATCATCGTCGTCCCGCCCAGCATGGACGTGACCCTCTCCTTCCTCACCTTCGACCTGGAGAACGACCCCCTGCCGGGCGGCGAGGGCGACTGCAAGTACGACTGGCTGGAGGTGTGGGACGGGCTCCCGGGAGGTGAGACGCTGAGCGACGCCTCTGCAGCAGCGCCGGGTTTTTTTCATCCCCCCCCCCCTCCCCGCCCCCCCCTCCTCCTGCACCGCTGTTGACTGAGGTGGAGCAGCAACTATTTCAGTAGCCGTGTGTGTCGGATGAAAGCCGAGCTCACGGGCAGGAAGTTGGCACCGACTGTGGAGAAACAGCACGTTGTTTGAAAAGGGGAAAATAAAACAAGGAGCAGCTGAGGGAGGCGGGGGGGGGGGGGGGGGGGAGGTGAGAAGGATGAACCGTACAGGGCCAGGATATTTGTGGTGTAGCTCCTAGAGGGACTGGGAGATTTAAGAAGAACAAATCCAAGGCACGGAGAACCTGGATCTATAGTTTGAAGAGATGGAAGAGGTAGAGGGAGGAAGAGGAGCAACGAAAGGAGGTGAGATGGAGGCCAGAGGAGGAGTATGAAGGCCTGTGTTTAGGGGGCTGGGGGTGGAAGGTCTGTTTTGGAAAAATAAATATTTTCTCCAATTAGTTAAATCCTGATCTATTTTATTTATTTATTAGGTTTATTAGGTTAAAATCGCCGTGACATCGACGTTACTATTCATGGCATTGAATAAAAGAGGTTAAGCAAAGTTGAAAGTTAAAAAACTAATAATTAAGATGACCAGAAAGATAAAAAAAAAAAATGAAGGATGGAAGGAAAAGAGAGGATGAAAGAGACAGAGACCACAAGAGGGAAAGCAGGATGAAAGGAAAGGAAGCGAAGTCAAATGAAGGTGGGAGGAGGTTGAAAGGGAAGGAAATAGAAATATTGCTGAATGAGATTCGGAGGTGAAGGAGGGTCCTGAGCAGGAAGCAGGAAGCATCCCGACATGTTTGCGTCCTGCGAGGTTAGAATGTGTGTAGCAGTGCTGGCGCCGTGTTTTGTGCGTCTGTGTTCATTCACTCATTCCCGTCCAATCGCTGCGTGTCTGCATGTGTGTCACCGCATGCAGTATTGTGTCTGCTGGGTGTCGGCACGGGACAAATGTGCCTTTTTATTTTTTTTGAATTTTAGAAGATGCTGAAGTTTTAGGAAGAGAAATTCAAACATATTTGCCTGAAAGCTAGAAACGTTGAAAATAAATAATATATACTGTATATTTAATTTGTTGGCCCGGATATTTATGCAAACATGGGTCATTTATTTTTAGAAATCATCTCTGTGGATTTGAGATTCTTTTTTTCCTGTACGCTTTAAACATTTTTACCGTTGTTTTTCGCAAGAGCCGGATTTCAAATACGATTCCAAAAGAGAAGAAAAAAAATGAAAAATCAATAGCACTGATCGATTGGCGGCTATTTTCTTCCCCTTCCTCCTCCGCAAGCCGCCTTGCATACAGTATCTGTGTGTTTGTGAAGGGGGGGGGGGGGGGTTAGAAGTATAAATCAACTCTCTGTGCTCCCACCCATCCACACACACACACACACACACACACACACACACACACACCCCGGGGCTCTAAATCACACTCATCTGTTTGCGTTGACATACACAAGTCGTGGTATTAGAGAAGAGGACAGTGGGATTTATACACACACACACACACACGTTGTGATACCACATCCAGTCCCGAGATAGAGTTGAAGGGTGGAGGGAGGGGAGGCGGGGACATGAGAGGGTGGAGAGTTGACTGATGAAGACAACGGCGGAAAGAAAAAGACAACGCAAGTAGCAAAGGATAGAGGGTAAAAAAACAACAACAACAACAACAACAACAAGATTGAGGGATGAAGGGATTGTTAAAGGAACCAAACAAATATTAAATCATCTCGACACCAGAAGGCAAAGTCTTGTGAAACCAGAAATATTGCATGACGTACAATTTACATGCGGCACGACGGCAGAATGTGAACCCGTTCTCTTGATCGACAGTGGGCCCTCTGATTGGTCGATACTGCGGGACCAGGGTGCCCCCCGAGATCCAATCGTCCACCGGGATCCTCTCCCTGTCCTTCCACACTGACATGGCCGTGGCCAAAGACGGCTTCTCGGCTCGATACAACATGACGCACAAGGAAGTCAGTGAGAGTAAGTGCCCTCGGCTTTAAGAAATAATTAATAACTAATTAAAGTCGAAAATGCAAGAACTGGTTTGGACTGATTGGCCCTTTTTTTTTTTTTTTTTCTTCCCCTCCTCCTGTCTTCTCGTAGCTTTCCACTGTAGTAACGCTTTTGGCATGGAGTCAGGCAAGATCACGGACGACCAGATCACGGCCTCGTCGAGCTTCTACGACGAACACTGGCTGCCGCGCCAGGCCCGGCTCAATTACCATGACAACGGATGGACGCCCAACGAGGACAGCAACAGGGAGTTCGTACAGGTACGAGTTCGGCTGCCACGGGGCCGCGGTGCGAATTCATCCCTAGACCCTCAGAAATTATATTATTATTATATAGAATGCAATGAGGAAACTGTGACTGTGAGTGTCGCCACGAAGGATTTAATGATATATAGAATGTATGTGAAGGATAATTCAATAATCAATGCCAAAGCTTTGAGGCGTTTTTGAGGGCTAAAGGAAAGGGTCAGGTGTACTCACCCCCCCCCCCCCTCAGACACAGATGAATTGAAAGCAGCCCGCGAGCCGCTCTTCGACAAAACAACGGATTATCATGTCGGTGTGTCACCTTCTTGTGGCCTCGCGGGGGGGGGGGGGGGGGGAGGCTTTGCGCTTCACTCATTGTTGACGGGGCTTTTTTTTGCGCCTCACGCCTGCTTTTCCTGTGGTTAAGTCATGGGTTTGGCCCCCTTCCTGTAGCGTGACTCCACAGATGTGTTCACTGAGTCAATGAAGCCAGGGACGGATTTGCTTCTTTTTTTTTTGTAGAGTAGAAGCAGCAGTTGTGATTTTTCCGGTGTTCGGCAAAAGTGTTGAAGTGCAGAGTTAAAATCACACTGCAAAAAGATTCAACTCCTACAGAGTCAATATTACTAAAGAACTGGAGTCATCATCCAGTGTCAAGATCAGATTCATTTGAAACAATTAACTCTTTGATAGGATTGAAATGTAACTGTACAGTGTCACACTTCTTGGTATCAGGCTTAACTCCTTGTAATGTGGCGCATGGATTGGTGACGGTGCACCAGGAACCACAGGGTTGTTGGTTCGACTCCTGGCTTACCCATGTTCCATGTCAACACTTTGTTGAGTGTTGATTTAACACTGACAAGATTGGGGACGATATAAACACCAGCTAAGAGTTAAGATTGAATCTCACAGAGTCAATTTCACTCTCTGAAATTTGCTGTGTTTGCATGGATAGGAGAGTGTGTTTCAGGAACCACAGGGTTGTTGGTTCAAACCCTGGCTTTCCCATGTCAAAGTGTCCCCTGAGCAATACACGTAACCCCAAATTGCTCCCTGGGCTAAAATCATGTGTTAAAAATGCAACATAAGTTGCTTTTTGATATCTTTTGACATCAGCTAAATGACGTCGTGATTTAACACTGATCAGATTTATTTTGACACTTATTCCGAGTTAAATTGTTGCACTTCGTTGAGTGTTGATTTAACACTGACAAGATTGGGACGATATAAACACCCGCTTGGACTTCAAATTGAATCTCACAGAGTCAATTTAACTCTCTGAGATTTGCTGTGTTTCTTCCTGTTTCACCTCGACTGCTCTCTCCCTCTCTCTCTCTCTCCTTCGCGTATAGCAGAGGTCTCTCTCTCTCTCTCTCTCTCTCTCTCTCTCTCTCTCTCTCTCTCTCTCTCCAAATTTGCTGACGTTCGCTCAACGTTTTTTTGGTCGCGGACTTTCCTTTTTAAGTCCGTGTAAGCTCCTGGAACCAAGACAAAAGCCATCGTTTGGCTGCGTGGAACCGCCCTCCAGGAGAAGCCTCCGCGTCGTGCCGCCTCTCCGCGGGCACCGGGGCGATGGTGGTCGGGTTGCCGCGTTCCACAGAGGCTCTCAGCTGTTGCCCTGCGTTAACACTCTGCAATGAGCGAGACCCGTCCACCGTCTGTGTGTGTGTGTGTGTGTGTGTGTGTGTGTAGGTATGCGATGCATATGTGCGTGTGCAACCTCCCGTCTTGACAAGCAGCTGTCATGGATGCCAACATGCCTCTCCTTCTGCATCCAGCACCGCGTGGTCCATTTCAACCGAGCGCGCGCTCACGTCTTCATGCGTGTCTGCGTGAGCGTGTTCGATCGTGTGTGTGTGTGTGTGTGTGTGTGTGTTCGTTGATATGTGCGCCCGCGCAGCCAAGGCATGTGTGTGTTGCTCTGTTGGCTCAAGAGCCACGTGTGTCGTTTAAATCTCTCAGACGAGGCATGCTGGGATTCTATTCTATTCTAGTGTATTCTGTTCTGTTCTGTTCTATTCTAGTTTGTTCTTTTCTATTGTAGTTTGTTCTCTCCTCGTCTGTTCTGTTTATTCTAGTGTAGTCTCTTCTATTTGGGTTCTATGCTATCCTTATCTCTTCTATTCTTCTATTGCGCTCTGCGCTGGGCTGCTCCACAGAGGTGTGGTGCAGATTGATGATGTGAGTTCTGGTGGCGCCGTTTTTTTCAAACAACTCTGTGATTGATGAGAAGCCTTTCCGAGGAAGGCTCTCTTAGCATCTCTCCCTCTCTCTCTCTCTCTCTCTCTCTCTCTCTTATTCATTCTTCACCTCCTTCTATTGTCTTGATCCCCCCCCCTCTCTCTCTCTCCTATTTCCCTTACTCCTCACCCCTCTTCTTCTCCCCTCTCCGAGGTCCTGGACCATCGATTAGTTGTCTTGGTGGATCCCTGACTGGTCCTAAGCGTCGAGGCATGTGTGTGTGTGTGTGTGTGTGTGTGTGTTGGAAGTAATCTAAAACACCTGTCTCTCTGACAGATAACAAACGCAGCATTTTACCTCCCCCGGTGTTTTGTACTACTGCATCCCCCAGTGGGATGCACACACACACACACACACACACACACACACACAGAGACACAACAAGTTCTGATTAATCTACAGGTTTCAACAGCTCCATTGGAGGGGAATGAATGTTATAACTTACTGTGGAACCTCTCTCATTTTCTGCTCTTTATTTGTCCGAAGCCGCTCTTTGTCTCTCTTTGACAGAACAGAATGTATGAAAACGGAGAGTTTAAACAGTTGTAGTTGGGCTCAGGTTACGAATAGATTGTGGTTTTGTGTTAGAATAGCTGCTGATGTGGCGTCACTTAAATAAACCGACGTTCAACAAGATCCTGTTGAATACCAGATGTGAGCACAAAATATTAATGCAAAGGTCCTCAGTAGTCTTGATAAAACGACGTAGTATTCTCTCTCTGCAACTTGAAAGACTTTCAAATCAAAATATGTCTTTTGTTACTTTCAATTGTGCTCATTTTTGGCCCCGTGGAACCAAAACAAATTCACCACTTAGGGGACGTTGAGAGGCAGAGAGGCGACGCGCATCTAACGTTGTAAGAGCTGCGGCTGGATTCATCAGATGTATGAAACGGATACAAATCACTTGAGAACATAGTTGGGATTCAAATGCATTATCAGTTTGCATCCTGCAATACTTTGTCCATCATTTGTTGAAACTCCCCGTGTCCTTCCTGCGACCACAGGTGGACCTGCACACTCTGAAGGTCCTCACCGGCATCGCCACCCAGGGCGCCGTGTCGAAGGAAACCGAGAAGGCTTACCACGTCACCGCCTTCAAGCTGGAGGTCAGCACCAACGGAGAGGACTGGATGGTCTACAGGCACGGCAAGAATCACAAGGTAAAAAAAAAAACAACCCAAAAACCTCAACGCGCACAAACGCGCATTCCCGAGGTGCAGCGTGTGCGCGCGGCGCCACTCGACCGCGAGCCGAAAAAAACAAAGCCGACGGTACCGAGGGTCTTTAAAATGGTTGCAATGGCTGCATTTGCAGTGGAGTAGAGGAGCGTTCCGGGCGGTTGGGGCCGTTTTTCCCATCAGGGCCGCGCTCCCAAGTGGTGGAGAAAGAAAGTCTGGATAAAGATTTATTGCGGAGAGTAGAAGATGAGGAGAAGGAGGTGAGCGTAAAGCAAACATCACTTGTGTAGACGGCGGGACAACATTATACTACTATTTAACACTAACAATCAAAGACAATAATTAGCACTGATGATATTAACGATGATGGTTTGAGGTCAGATGGGTGTCAACACCCATAATCCCTTTGGATTCCCCCGCGTAACCCTGGAAATGTGCGGTTGAATTAATATGGGAAGGGCAGTGTGTGTGTGTGTGTGTGTGTGTGTGTGTGTGTGTGTTTGTCTCTGAAGAGCAGGGGAGGGGGTCAGAATAATCGTAGGATAGCACACACATGCACAGACGCACATATTGGCATCCTCAACCTATACCCCCCCCCCTTTGGTGAGCCCAGTCCGTAATAAGAAGGTTCAGTTCAGGGTCCTTTGATCCGCTTCTTTAACAATGTCATCAGCACAATATGGTTATTTATTTTATTTCCTTGCAGGCAGAAGGTTTCCCTGCATATAAATGAGTTGAAGCTGTGTGTGAAGGTGGAGCAGAAAGGGCCGAAGAGAGATGATGAGGGGCTACATCTCAGCTGACACACCAATCGGCAGCTGCCTGTCCTTCTCAACTGTCTGCCTTCTATGCGAGAAGGACGTATAAATAAGTCTGCAGGCAGGGGGGGCCTGGAGGGGGGCTTCATGGTGGTGTAACATACGTCCACAGGACAATCCGAGGAAGACGCTTTTATGATTGAAAACTCAACCTCGATCAGTTCACTCGGGGATCAGCTCCCAGCGAGGGAAGGACTTACACGTATTACTTGTTTCCCAAAGTACGGCAGCTTTTCCACCAGTGCGAGGGGGGGGGGGGGGGGGGGGGGGGGCGTGTCCGATTGTCTCGACCCCCACCCCCACCCCCCCCCTCCCTTCATCTCTCACCTGATCATTTTCTTTCACGCACTCACCTCTTCACTAGTTCCCTCTTTAAGACTCCTGTCATCCGTCAAATCCTCCCCCCATGTCGCCGTAATCCTCCAGCCTCCCGCTCTCTTTTCAATTCCCTCTCGTAGCCTCTTTAGCCCCCCCCGAACTCCCCCCCGCCCCCCCCCTTCCCTCCCACCCATGCGTTTCTGAGAAAGTCATCATAAGGCAGGTTCATGCCGCTCAAACACATGGGGTCTTGTGCTCCACTTGAGCTCCGGTTCGGTGTGTGTTAATCTGGAAGAATTATTACGTTCATGTGTTATGTGCAGCAGTCCTGCAGGAGGGGGGGGGGAACGAATGTGAGCCACGTGGACGTCAAGAAAAGAAACCTTTGTGCACGACGACGGCAAGAAGACACACATCTTGTTAACGTTTGTCTCGGATGAGTAAAAAACAACCACTGTTCCAAACATCTGGGGGGGGGGGAGGGGGGGGGGGTCACGTGTCACGCGGCATCCGATGATATGTGGGATCTGCAATGCGTTTGATAACCTTATTACAGGCTTGTTATGAGCCAGATGGGACATGTGGAATATATGTGAAAGTAAAGGGGGGTGTGGGGGGGGGTTTGGAGGGAGGAGGATGCACACAGCTTTTCTTCCCGTGTTATACTGCCGTTGTTCTCACGAATGACAGAAACAGGAAGAATCTAAGATTATCAGTGTAACTGCTGACGGGAGGTTGGACCTGAGGTCTCAAGAGCAGACGTGATGTTGTCCTAGTTTGACCCTCTGTCTGGAGAAGCTGGAGACCTTCTGCAAAGCGGAGGAACATTCAGGAACACGACGTGGTACAACTGTCACCGGGCCGAATCGCTGCTGGCAGAGCCGCCTGTGGCCTCTTATTCCCACCTTAATGTGTGGGAGCAAGGATGGATGCCGGGAAAAGGGACGGGGGTGGAATCCGAGGGAGGAAGAGGGATCGTCATGACGACGACGGCGTAGCAAAGTTGTTAAGAAATGAAGAATTAAGAGTTAGGAACAAAAAAAAAAAAAGAAGTACAAAACCGAGAGAGAAAGTGAGCTGTGCCGAGGGAGGATGAAAGGTGGAAAGCGAAGGGAGAAAAGCCAGGTTCATAGGCGTAAAAGTGAATGAAGGAAAGCCAAGGGGGGGGGGGGGGGGGGTTCACTGGGGAACCACACAGCAAAAGATGGAGGGATGAACAGAGGAGAAGGAGAGGAGGAATAATGAAAATAACAGACAAGGGTGTTGACCACAAATCCCTCTGGACAGATCAGAGGTCCCAGCAACAGAGCCTGTGAAGATGTCAGGGGAGGGGAGATGAAATAAAACCACAACGAGTGGGAGGCGAGAGGGGGGGGGGGGGGTAGAGGTCAAAGGGAAGGGTGAGGAAAGAGTTTGTGACAAATTAAGAAAGTAAAGCTGGAAGGAAAAAGAGATGAATGGGACCAAGGGGGATTTTTATAATGGGGCCATGTGTCGTTTGGTTTGTAACCTAACTGTCACACACACACACAGACACACACACACACACACACACACACACACTTACCAGGATATAGCTGTCAGACGCAGGTTACCTCCCCGAAGTCTGTGTGTGCATTTGTCCTTGTGTGATGCAATGAGAGGAGATGGAGGGGGGTTTACTATTTTATAACTCTAGCCACACACACACACACACACACACACACACAAATTATTCAATGTGCGCCGAATGAGTGACTGCAGCCATGTGGGCTCACGACACACACACACACCTGTTCTCTTCCTTCCCATGAGGGTGAACACACCTCCTCATCCTCCTTTTTTCCGTCCTGTGGTTATGCGTCTGGGTCGTCACCTTTTGACTATAAACCAGATACAGCCACACAATGTGCGTCTTTCTGCCCTGCACTTTATTGTTATTCAGCGGAGCGTGTGTGTGTGTGCGTGTGTGTAACACAAAAACAATATTCAAACCATGTTACTCACCTTTGACCTCCACTGAGAGATAAAAGTGTGTGAAATCGGCAAGATTCCCTTGCTTTGGATCATTTGTGTTTGTTTGAAATATTTCTGCTTGTTGCATTGGCCTGTGTTTATATATATATATATATATATATATATATATATATATATATATATATATGCATTTGAGAGAGAGAGGAAAAGAGAGGTGTAAAGTTAAGTATCCCCCCCCCCTCCTTGCCTTGTCTCAAGCAGGTGGAAAGATCAGCGACACACAGGAAAAGAACCCGAGCCCCCAGGTGCATTTCATTAGCTGATTGTCGCACGGCCCTTTTTGTTTTTGGGGGGGGGGGATTGCCTCCGCGCGGTTCTCAACATGGCGACTAGGAGCCGACAATCACAAACGGCCCACCTGATCGCAGCCCCCCCCCCCCCCGCTGTTTACCTGGGCGTGAGCCAGCGGGCGCTAAGCCTACCCGACGACGGCGGCTGTCAGTTGTTATCGGTTGTAACCGGCGAATTAGAGCAGTGCAGCGGGTCAGTGATTAGTCGAGTGGGGGGGGGGGGTGCGGGAGGGGGGTCACGTGCACTGAAATGCAGTCAATTCAACCGTGAAAGGAGCTGAAGCACAGTAGCTGCTCTGTTTGTGGTAACAGAGAAATGTACTCCAGATGTGTCTATAAACAGCGTACACACACACACACACACACAACCAGCAGCCCGGTTGCGCACAAAGGCTTTCGGTGTACACAGACACACACAGTACACTGTGTGCGTGCACATTTTGCTAAGCAAAAGTTTCAGTGCGCACCAAGGGAAATCAGAAAGCACCCACAGGCCCCCAACCTCCTCAGAGTGAGACTTCATAATTACACGTTTACACACACACACACACACACACACACACTCGCACCGCTGTAATTACACACCACCGCCACGGTTCCATTAAGTCTTTCGGGGCCTTCAGGCATTTTTCCATCATTTAACTGGTCACAGCCATCGCCGGGGCGATAGTTCACTGCATCTGCCTTTGTGCCGCGCACCCGGCGGGTCGCGGGTTCAATCCCCAGTTGGCACCGGCCACTGTTCCTTTCATCCATATTGTGTCAGCCCTGACAGGCCGCTGCTGTTTAATGGATTGGGAACAGGGAGAAAATAGTGCATTTACACACACACACACACACACACACCCGAAAAAAACAAAGCGAACATCTATAAATGACTTCCCAAGTAATTGCGAGGCCTTTGGCTCTGTTGAACACAGTGTGCAATAAACACAGTGTGTTGTGTTTTCACCACTGATGTAACATAATGGAAAGAGTGTTAAAGACACTGAGGGGAAAGACGCCTTCGAGCTTCTTGAAGGAAACAACAGGATATGCATTTTTTTCTTAAATATGCTGTAGTACAGCAGCATGGCAGAAAGACAGAGGCCTGTCTCTGATGGACTTGGTGTGGCTGTCAAGACACTAAAAAAGGGTTTTTAACTGTATTTGTGTGTTCTCAGAGAAAATGTTTAATGTGTGTGTGTGTGTGTGTGTGTGTGTGTGCATTGAGGTGTTTCTTCGCTCCCTGTGCGTTAGCATAGACGATGTTTTCCAGGGGGGGAGGGTGGGGGTGAGAAGAGGACGCTCTCCTACATACTTGATTCATGACGCGCTGCATCCCATCAGACTGCACGTCGGCGAGTGTGCTAGAAAACGTTTACGCTCGTTTCTCCCTCTGTGGACAGAAGCAATAAATTCACCGTGTGTGTTTGTTTAAGCCGCGTATGTGTGTGTGTCTGTGTGTGTGTGTTTGTTTGTGTGTGTGTGTGCGCGCCCACTTGGAAGAGGAAGAATAGTCCATAAAACCACCTTTGGAGTCGTCCCATTGTTTCTGCACGTGCGCGGGTCAAACAAACAGCATCAGTTGCCTGATTGACTTCCACTGCAAACAGGAGACAACATCTCGCAGGAGGACCAAAGCTCATTAGGAGGCATCATCTGGGGAACCGTTGATGTCGGAGCGCGTCCAGGCCGTCGTTTAGCGGCGTCGCCTTTCGTCCTGCACCGTCCCCCAAAAAAACCAAAATGTCTCTCTCTCTGCGCAGGTTTTCCACGCCAACACCGACGCCACGGAGGTGGTCCTCAACCGGATCCCGCAGCCCGTCCTGGCCCGCTTCGTGAGGGTCCGTCCTCAGACCTGGAAGAACGGCATCGCGCTGCGGTTCGAGCTCTACGGCTGTCAGATCACCGGTAAGGAGGACGCACCCCCCCCCCCCCCCCTCTCCACCCCCCCCTCGCGGGACTCACTCTTGCGAGAACGAACTCCACAGAGGCCACGTGTAGCCTTTTGGCGGCGGGGTCACGAGGGGGGGGGGGGGTCAAGTCGAAAATATATACCTCGCTCTGAACATTTTTTTCCTGGAAATGAACAAGTGAGCAAATGTAAAAATATTCCTTTTTTTTCCTCTAATTTGTAACAAACCAAACGACAAACCATTCCGCCGTGTTAATCAACCCGAGGCCCGTGTTCCTCTCGGCGCTTCACACGCGCGGCGCCACACGCCCACTCGCCCTGTTACATATACATGTCCTGCCTCTCGCTTTCCCACTTCGCCGCACAAAAAAAGAAGCACCCTGGGCCCTAATAGAATGACGCTGGGGTGTGATGTGTGGGTGATCACATCAGAGACGGGCTCTCGGCTTTCATCTGCAGCCCCGGCAAACAAACACCGCTCCAACCCGGCATAATCAGCTCAATCCTATAAATAGATAAAACTTAATTAGACTGTTTGTGTGTTTGTGCGCGCGCGCCCGTGTGTCATAGAAATGGTAAAAGAGAGCGTTTCAATCCATTTGTGTGTGTGTGTGTTTTGTATCGTTATTGGGTTAGAGAGCCTCTCTGCTGCCATCGTAGTGGTCATTGAGAGGGACAGAAATGCTCTTATCAATGGGGGGGGGGGGGGGGGGGGAGGCTGCTATTTCAGCACCCAGATAAATCACAACCACACAAAAACAATATCATACTGCTCGCGTGTGTGTGTGTGTGTGATCGAGCAAAAGAGACGGAATAAATCCGCTATCGTTTCCTGTTTCCTTATCAACCGGCCATTCTTTACCCTTTTTTTAACACTTTAAATTACACTATATATCAGCATAACTTTCTCCGAGATGAAAACCCCTTTCAGCCGGTTTCGTTTCCCCCCCCCCCTGTGTGTGTGTGTGTGTGTGTGTGTGTGCCCATCATTTTGACGAGCACAGTGCCAGGAGGGTGTGGTAATGCCCATAAAGGCCCACATAAAGCATTCAGTCAGTGACACGTCATTAGCTCAAATCACACTTTTATGTCTCTCCACTGCTTCCTCGCCTCCGACCAATCCCCTCGTCAGTGTCCTTTGTTTCCTCTTCCCTCTCCTTCTGCTTCCTCCTCCCTTCGATTGCCTCGCGCTGACAGCTTCCATTCCCACCTTTCTCTCCCTGTTACTCATTTTCTCCCCCCCCGTAAATCTCCCCCCTGTCCCCTCCTCGTTCAGCTCTGTTCCTCCGCTCTTTCCGTCTCTCCTTGCTTAATCTCGCTTCATTTTAGCCCTGCGGCACCTATCAATCATTTATTTTTAGCACCTTTATTATTTTTCTTCACCAGGCTTATGCATTGTACGTGTTCGTAAAAGCTATTTGCGTGTCTCTGTGTGTGTGTGTGTGTGTGTATCGGCGAGGTGGAGCACTCAATGTTGTACTTTAATGCTTTTGTAGAGGCCCTGTTATCGGTGTGTGTGTGTGTGTGTGTGTGTGTGTGTGTGTGTGTGTGTGTGTGTGTGTGGGGGCTAAACATCAGAGCATGCGCCAGTGTGAGAGGCCTCGTCTATGCAACTTCTATGCGCTGGTGCATGCATGACTGTGTGCAGCTGTGTGTGTGTGTGTGTGTGTGTGTGAGTGTGTGAGAGAGCTCTCATGTCCGTGTGTGTGATATCTAACTATTTCTGCTCCTGTGATCTCCAGAGATGATGCTCTCATCGACTCCAGCTGCAGGAAAAAAAAAAAAACCCTGCTGGAGTGCCACTGCTTAAAATAGATAAAAAATAGAAGCACGGAGCTACAGTAGATGCGATAATAAAATGTTCTTCTGAATGCAAGACATCGAGCTCATCCAGCGGGCCGAGGTGCGTTCGCAGACATCGCGGCGTCGTGGACGTTCTTCTCGGCGCCGTCCCGCTGCTCTCTCCTCCTTCTCCTCCTTCTCCTCCTGGCCTTGTGTCCTGCTTCCTCTTCCTTCCTTCCTTCCTTCCTTCCTTCCTTCCTTCCTTCCTTCCTTCCTTTTTATGGGAGGGCGACCCGTCCACGCCACGGTCTCATGCGTCTTGTGTTCCGTCACACGTCGGGATGCCGCTTGGACTGAAACACACGTGTCAGTGTAATAAACAGAGTCCCTTTGATCTACAGCCCACTCTCATTTGGGGACTTCTCTGGCTCAATTCCCCCCCCCCCCCTCCCCTTTTTGGAAGCTCGGTTTAAAGTTGTGCGTCAACTTTGCATCAGCGGGAAGAAAAGAAATGTTGCAAACGGGTCGATGGAAAGCAGCGTTTTATCAAGCGAGGCTTTGCTCCGACATGACATCACACGGCTGTATTGAATCGTTCCTCCGATTCCACCTGCTTAGTAATGAAGGAACCTTCTGCAGCTGGAAGAAAATCCAATAGACTCCAAAGGATGATAACAACGCCGCGCACGCCCGTTAACTTCCGTCATCCGAGGGGAAAGGAACCGTTCTTCGATTTCTACTTTTTCTAATCTCGTTCCACCTTTTCACATCCCGAACTTTGAGCTTTAACATTGATCACAGACAATCATTTGGTTAACGATTTCGTCAATGCATTTACAGCTAAAGAATCGAATAAATAATACATTTTAAACATGTTCCAACTCTGCTTTGCTTTGCGTTAATATGCAACGGTTATTTCCTTGAAGTGAATTCATGTGTAAATATATATATAAATATGTTTACCATTCTGTTTCCCCTCTTAGATGCACCCTGCTCGGAGCTGCAAGGCATGCTGTCCGGGCTGCTGCCGGATTCCCAGATCTCCGCCTCGTCCATGAGAGACATCCACGGCCCCATGGGGGCCGCCAGGCTGGTGGCCAGTCGCTCGGGCTGGTTCCCCAACCCCACGCAACCCATCGCCGGGGAGGAGTGGCTTCAGGTACCTCGCCCAACGAGACTGCAGTTTGACAAAAGGAGGGGGGGGGGGGGGGGGGGCTACGACGGGCATCATTTCACTGCGTCAGAGGGCAAATGTTTCCAGCGCGACCTGCCAATGGTTCTGCTTTCAACTGCATAAAAAGACAGCCGTGGTGACAGGACGCTGACAATAATGACCGTGTTTCCTCCCCCCCCCCCTCCCCCGCATTGCAGACCGACCTCGGCGTGCCCAAGATGGTGCGGGGCATCATTACCCAGGGTGCAAGAGGGCTGGAGGGCAGCACCAGCGCCGAGAACAAAGCGTTCGTCAGGAAGTACAAGCTGGCGCACAGTTTGACCGGCAAAGACTGGACTCACGTCGTGGACGGCAAGACGGGGCTGGCCAAGGTAAAGGAGACTCCCCCCACCCCCCCCCCTCCCCCCGCCACCCACTTCTCCCTCATTTGTCGTTCATTCATGGCCGTCTTTAAACTCCAGCTCTTCATCTGCTTTTGTCATTTCTCGAGATTTTTTTTGATTTTTTTTTTTTAAAGCCATTGAAATACGGCCTCGGCTCTGATGATGATTCCATTTAATCACTTGAGTCCCCGTTCTCCCGGCTTTCTGTCTCCGTTCATTCATCCTTCATTTGACTCTCGTGGGTGTTAATTAAAAAACGTCTTTCGTGCATCAACGCGGCGAGACGGGGGCCCTTTGAGCTCTCCTTACGTCTTAAGGCGGTAATGGTACTTCTTAGGGCCGAGCCTCTTTCCTCCTGAAGCCTGAAACCTGTTCCCTCTCATCTGCCCGTCGTTTTAAAGGAGCGTCCTGGGACGTTCATCAGACACTCTGTTTCCCTATGGAAAGATATACGCAATTCAATTAATGAAACCGACATTCACAACTTTCACGGCACGCATTCTGTGAAAAGGATCCGTTCCGTCTAGACAGTTTTTCAGCTTGTAATAAATCGTGTGCCTCGTACTTGGAAATCAAAGGAAACACAGTCTCTATTGTTACTTTTATGACACATGTCACACGGTACTTGGAAACAGTGGTGATTAGGAGTGTTAAATGACTTTTTTTAAGCTGTGAAACGACGGCTCTGACTGCCTCTGCAGCCACAACGTCTCCCTCCGCCGCGTCAGGACGCTCGCGCTCTCTCACGGGCGCCACTTGTAACGTCAGGCAAACACGAGGTCGAGTTGAATCTCTTTTGAAGCTTTTTAAACAAACCCTAGGACGGGCCTCAGCACTCGCGTCGCGTTTTATTTTGAAATCCTGGGGTACGTTGAACTTGGGTGGCTTGAGCTGATTGTGACGGGGTTCATCCACAAATCGTTCCTCCCCCCCCTCGCAGATCTTCGAGGGGAACGGCAACTACGACACCCCCGAGGTGCGGCGGTTCGACGAGATCGTGGCCCAGTACATCAGGGTGTTCCCGGAGAGGTGGTCCCCTGCTGGGATCGGCATGAGGATGGAGGTCCTCGGCTGCGACCTGGCCGGTAAGAACTTGTGCTGGATGCCCGTCAGCAGGAATGCACACACACACGCACACACACACACACACACGGACGGATTGTGTAAATCGGCCATTGTGTGTGCTCGTGTGCACTGGCGGTTGATGTTAATCATCTTGCTCCGCAGGAGTTAATGCAGCCCGTCTGGACTGGGATTAGCGTGTCTAGGTCATGGGACTTACACTGGCCAGCTGTGTGGTGCCATGTTGTGTTCCCAGCCTGTTGTGTGTGTGTGTGTGTGTGTGTGTGTGTGTGTGTGTGTGTGTGTGTGTGTGTGTGTGTGTGTGTGTGTGTGTGTGTGTGTGTGTGTGTGTGTGTGTGTGTGTGTGTGTGTGTGTGTGTGATAACTCGCACAGCCACGTAGCGCAGGGTTAGGTGCCGTGCAGCACGATCAATCCACAGTCCACCCGGGGAATGGGTTGAAAATGAGGATTTAGTGTAAAGAGTAACAAATGCAGACTTTTATAGGATGTTATTTATTACAATATGTTACCGTTCTATGGAGCTGAGCAAATTACACTCAGCTATTCAAACACTTCAATGATAATACCACATACATATTTCATCACTTTGCTGCTTAAATTTGGCACTAATATATTTTCCTAATATGTTATGTAGGCCAACAACCCTAAAATGGAGCCTAACTGGACCCCATTTGAAGGTTTTCTTAACCAGACTCGCCGGCAAATGGCGCGTTAAACCCGTTGTCCTCCCCTCTCTCGTCTTCCTTCGTCTCCTTCTGCCTCATGTGCCACAGAATCTTACTGCTTTAGTCATTTTAGACATCTGAGAAGTGAAGACAACAACAGGAAATGACACGCACCTGTTCCCAGGGGAACTCAAGTGGGCTGCTGGCTGCGACTGATGGCCTGCTGCTAGAATTCTGTATTTTCTGTTGTGAGTGTGTGTGTGTGTGTGTGTGTGTGTGTGTGTGTGTGTGGATGTGTGTTAAAAGCAGGGCGACAGAGAGCCTGATGGGAACAATACATCCTAGATGTGTCAGGGCCGGCCAAGAGGTGTGCGATGATGAGGAGGAAGCGAACCTCGGTGTTCGACACAGGTTACCGATAGAAATAGAAACACAAAATACAGGTATAACACATAAAAAACAATAAAAAGTTCATTAACACAAGGATTATACTCACTATTACTGGTTACAGGGATTACTACTGAGATAACAAGCAGGGTTTTTTATTATAATAAGTGCAATACAAAGGGAAAGCACTCATCCATTCACCATTCAGGGTGAAATAATGTCTTTACTTGACTGAAAGGAGAACAGTTTAGTCTATTATATGCAATTATAGCCCCTTCGCCTCTGTCTACAACTATTTTACAGTTGGTCCAATTAAACTCTGTGGGTTCAGCTCTTACTTCGGTCCCGTCTCAGTTTAAAGTGTCTGCAATGAGAGGACATCAGAGGTGGAATGTTTAGAGGTTTTTTTGTTTTTTGTTTTTTTCCTGGAAGGAAATTCACATTTTGGTTCATTGCCCCACTTTACACCACGCAGCCTCTGCTCCCGCCCCTCAATGCCTCCCCCCACGCACTCAGATCAAGTCCACGTGTGCGGGTGGATGTGCTGGAGGTTCACCGTGTCTGGTCTTCATCCTGATCCACAGGATAACGGCACTGAACCAGTCGCTGTGGATGAAGACGGCCAAAAAGACCAGGAAGCACACTCGACTGATGACAACAAAAAAAAAGCGACTTTGTTTTCTCCTCTCGCTCGTGCGTGGGCTCGCAGGTGTTTAAATATTGAACAGAGTGCATCGGCTTCAGTCCGCTGCACGCAGCTGTTTACACCGAAGTTCAGACACACACCGTTAAACACACACACACACACACACACAGGGGCTGTAGGTAGGTAACAAGGTGTAAAGTCATGGAGGACAAGGCCCAGCGCGCTCTTTTTGGTCAGTCGGTCGCATCCTGATTGACGCGTGGTCCGCCCTCCAATCAGCGCCGAGGGCTCGTAGAACGTAAACCCGAACCCCGCCTGCGCAAAGGGGCGGAGTAGTGAAGTAACGACCTGATGAATAAATGAATAGGAGACATCAGCGAGATGAGTGACCCACCTGGATATTAGTCATCATTTAGTTCACACGGAGCGGCCCAAAAGGCGCCACGCTTCATTTACTGGAAACACACAAAAAATCCCCAAATGACCAGTTCAGCATCTCATTACCGCAGCATCTCTGCAGGACTCGTCCCGACTGTCCTCGCTGGCTGAGGGGGGCAACGTGTGACTCAGGTCATGTGACCCCCTGGATGTGAACTGAGAGCTGGCTGGCACTTTTGTTCACGTTTTTAAATGACTGAGCCGTCAGAACATCTGCTGTGCTATCATCTCTGTCACTCCACACCTAGTTATTGGCATGCAGGTATAGCGCACACACACACACACACACACCACCTGTTTGGTATTAAGTAAAGGTTTGTTCATAGTTGTGTAAATACATGCTGCTCCTCGGCTCTGTTGAGACGAGGAAGGGGCTTTGTGTCCCTTGGCCGTAACTCGTCTGCTGGTGTCACTGGTCTTTGGATCATTGATCCTCACTTTGCTCACCGTTGGAAGGGTTCAAGCTCTGCTTCAGCTTCACTTTTCAGTGTTTCATAAGGTGTTTTGTGAGGAATCATCAGCACACGTTTAGATATCTGCCACTGGGTCAGACTTACACGCAGGAACCTCAAATGAAGGTTAAAATAGTGGTGATTTGCAGATCAAATTACAGCAGAAGCGCCTTCGCCGTGACTGCCTTCCACACGTTAATTATGCCGCACTCGGAAAACGCACACACACACACACACACACACACACACGTCCATAATTACAGTGGCAGCCAGGAGGGAATGTTGTTTAGAGTTTCTTCTCTCGAACATTCTGGAGGTGTCCTGCTGTTCCAGTTCTCCCACCAATCCTTCAGGTTTAGCCAAGTGTGCGCGTGTGTGTGTGTGTGTGTGTGTGTGTGTGTGTGTGTGTGTGCGCGTGCGCGTGTGCGTGTGTGTGCGTGCGCGTTGTCCTGATTGCTTTCACATGTGAGCCGTGGCTTCAGTCCAGTCTCATGTGATCGGTGGGATGTGTCCTCGGTTACACCCACTCATCTCGCCCATGAGGTCACACTCATGTAGATGTAAATGTAGTTTTTGATTACATTCATTTGTTTGTACAGAAGAATGCGGTCAATGGGAGGTATTTTTTTATTGTTAATGGTTATAATGAAAATCGATGGATAGTCGTATTGCTGGATCAATATTATCCATCTTTATTGTTTTGCTATTGTCTGTTTAGAATAATAAATATTACATTTCAAATGGTAGGGTAGCAACAGTATATTTTCATTCAATATATTTCATTATTTCAACTAATATATTTACAGACGTGACCCTACTCGCACAAATGTTATAAACACTGTGCAAATGTTTGTGTTTTCTGCAGTTCCCACTCTGTCTTTGCCAAATATGACTCCTTCCCCATCAGAAGAATTTAATCACTCCCGTCTGCCAAGGCCCACACACACACACACACACACACACACACACACACACACACACACACACACACACTTGTTTCCATCCATTCTCTTTGCTCTGGCTCTTCTCACAGACCCGTCTTGCTTTCTTTTATACCCCCCCCCCCCCGCTGTCCCTCGCTTCAACGGTGTGCAGTAAAAACAGTCACCTTTCCACACATCGAGTGTTGCGCAATATCCGTAAACGGAGGCGTGAAAATGGAGCCGCGGAGCTTGAGTGACAGAGAGCAGACGTATTCCATCCAGCTCTGGTCGCTTGACGGGGGCAGTTTAGTTCGTCTCCTCCCTGCCTTCCATCTCGAGACGTCGCACATGGAAACGCTCAGGTTCGAGTGCTGCTTCGTTGTGGCTGCGTGCGTGTTTGTGTGTGTCCGTGTGCAAAGAATCCTTGTATTCCTGCCAACATAAATATTTAGCTCTCGCTCGCCACCTCTTCGCAGTGTCTCCCAGATCTATTTTTATCCATCCATCCTTTATCCACCCCTTCATGCAGCCATCCGTTCACCAATAGCAACGAGTTTTTAGCACTAACACATAAAGATACATGAAGAAAAAAAATAACCTTTTCAAGTGCACACAGGAACCCTTTTCAAGACGAGACGCTCCCACTGAACACTGAGGACGTGCATACATGTGTAGTCCATCAATATGTCTGTGGGCCTCTCTGACCTGAGCCTGGGAGGGTGTTTAAAGGTCCTTGCTAACATGCTACTGCGTGGTGATGAGGTCATCGGTGTAGCACGTATCTCCTCACGCGCCCAGGAGGCAGGAGAACCTGCGGTGGAGTCGGGCACTTATCGTAAACGCAGATGTGGTCATTGGTTAGCGTGCTGCACAATGGGCTAATTAGGCGTTTAGTCTCTGAAGGGCTTCCTGCTGCAAAGAAGGCGTTTTCCCGCCCACTCATCCGCAGAAGAGGGAGCCATAATTAGTCGGGCACTTTACGCTGCGTGTAAATCAAACGTGCACTTTTGGAATTTAAGCACGGTATTCTGATTGGCCGTTCAGATCAGTGGCAATGATCCTCAAAACACCGTCTTCTTCTTGGTGGTAGGGACAAAACTCACGTTTCACTTACCCGGCTTCCAACTTTAAAAACACATTTTGTACCTGTTCCAATCACAGCACTTTAGACACACACACACACACACACACACACACACACAGTGAGTCCGCCATTCAGTCAGTCAGCCACACACTCATTAAGCAAAGGAAACTCCCACCAACACATGCAGTGTGTCACCAATAATTTGTGTAGAGACGACATTCTTTCTCACTCAGACGCACACACACACACACACACACAGTGCCAGTAGTCATTATTTAGGCTGACAGAGGTAGATTTATACCGAGAGCTCTTTCCATAATTGAACAGTTTTTCGTCTCTCTGTTTCCGCCTCGCTCTGCTCAGTCAGCAGCTTCACAATGAACCCTCGGGCCTGCGACAGTGTGTGTGTGTGTGTGTGTGTGTGTGTGTGTGTGTGTGTGTGTGTGTGTGTGTGTGTGTGAGAGAGACAGCAGTGATAAGAGGGGGAAGGCAGGTTGCTGTAACCCAGCGGTGCTCTGGATGACCCGTCTGCAGAACCCAGATGAATAGATCGGCGTTTCTTTTACATCCCAGATTGGAGTCTAATGTTTAAAACATGTCCGACCCTGTTATCGTTCTTTCTGTTTCACCACACAATCCACTCCACACACTTAAGCGTCGCGTTCACTTCAGCAGACATCACGCCAACAAAAAAAAGTTCCTGCCGAAAGCAAGTAGTTTATAACTCAATAACAGTAACTTCAAATCAGCAAAAGGTCATTTGTTGCTGACCCCTGACCTCTCTGACGAAAATTAGTGAGAAATGCGACGTGACGAAGAGGGAAGAGAGCGGGACCCGCTAACGGGAGAGAGAGCAAAAGTGGATTAGACGGGTGGAGAGGAGATGGAGGTGGAGGTGGAGCTATGTGTGGTCACTAATTAGGAGAATGGTGGTGAGGTTGCGTTCCCTTCTCCATCTGTGTGTGTGTGTGTGTGTGTGTGTGTCCCTCCCTCTTTCATCTCCATTCCCCCCTCTCTTCCCTCCATGTGGGGGCTAATTACAGTGGTAAAGGGCACCAAATTAAAACAGCTTAATGTCAGCAGCTGGGAGCTACTTATCCAATGTTGATATCTCATTTTGTAAATGAAACGTGTGTGTGTGTGTGTGTGTGTGTGTGTTTGCTACGCTTGTGTTAGGACGTCAACGCGGCGCCTTTCTCTTTGGGCTCACATAAGAACCCTGCATGCTTTTACTATGTTAACAAACCCATAAAGTTATGCACACACACAATGCATTAGAGTGGCAGCGACCTCAAAGCTATTAGCAAAGGTTAGCAGTTCAAGACACACACACACACACACACACACACACACATGCACATGCAGATCTCCAAGCAAGTCAGTCATGGAAACATCTAGAGCAGCCAAACAAGCAGTAAATAAACAGCGCTGTGAGATTTACGGCCCCGGCGGTTAGAGTCAAACATAAAATAACACCACGAGACGGAGCTGCAGCAAAGAAATACGAGAGATTGCAGGAAAAGAAGAGCGAAAGGAAAGAGACGCGATCTTTTAGCAAAGAGAGAAAGAGCAGGCGAAAAGAAAAGAAAAAAGGCCACGTGGAAATCAAAATATGCTTCAGGGAGAGATGACAGAAAGAGAGAGCGGGAGAAAGAGTTATGAGAAGAAAATTGCGGTTGCGGTAAAAGAGAAAGAAGACCAGAGTTTCATTTCCACGCCGCAGAGAGAGAGAGAGAGAGAGAGAGAGAGGGAGAGAGCTTTTTGCGTTGTTCACTGTGGTTTTTGCACATCAGATCTGAAAGTGGTCAGATTTAATTGTGACAAATGACAGAGAGAGAGAGAGACAGATGTTGGGAGGAAAGAAAAATAAAAGACGTAACGTGAGATGAACGGCTGAAAATGAGAGCGAAAGCGGTCATTTCTCAGAATAATCCGTGTGGCGGCGTCCGCCTCGTGCCTCTGCTCCCTTACGTCAACGCGTTGGCTTTCTCCCTCACGTGAGCCAGCGGGAGCTGGTGAAGCATTCAGGGGCCTTTTAGGAGCCTCAACTAACTGGAGAAAAGTGCTCTGTTAAGACCAGACGGTTCTTGAGGTTACGGTGACATACGGCACTGCTGACATGTGTGTGTGTGTGTGTGGGGTGGGGGGGGGGGGGCCTCGGTTTGATTCATCATGCACTGGTCGCATGCTGCTCTGTACCAAGGTCAGTGTGAGTGCAGCATTCATCATCGTAGTGTGTGTGTGTGTGTGTGTGTGTGTGTGTGTGTGTGTGTGTGTGTGTGCCAACCTGCGGTGGGTGAAGTGAGCTTTGTGGCACATCCTTCAGCTCACTGACCCACAAACTCCTGTCTCAACGCACAGTGACTGTGCAATGTCTCCCGCACTAAATGGCCCCGCCTTCTTTTTACACACGACAGAAACCACCACCGTACCTGACGCTGTGACCCCCACCCTGCCGAGAGTGGAGCACACCTCTGCCGTGATGAGACCCGGTAAGGTCACACACACACACACACACACACACACATGCAGCATCCCCACGCCTACACTTAAGGTCGTGTGATGTCATCACCTCGGTGGCGTTGAAGTGTTAGATGCAGGGGTCTATTTGACTTCATGTGCAGCGTGATACTTATTGACACAAAGATCGACACATGATTGGAGGATTTCCAAAAGCATGGCGTCGAAGATCACAACATGTCGAAACTCTACATATGCAAAAAAAACAAAGAAGGCGTCCAACGTTTGTCATTCACAATGCGTGCGTCTGCTTCCCGACCCGACAGCCACCACCCCGTCGCTGTCGGCCGTGTGCGACTTTGAGCAGAGCCTGTGCGGCTGGTCGGCCGACCCGCAGTCGGGCGTCAGCTGGTCCCTGCACGCGGCCAGCAGCGGTTCCCCCGGACACGGGACCAGGCAGGACCTGGCGCTCGGGTTAGACAGTAAGTGCAAGGGGGGGCATGGGATGTCACATGTTTGTTTTTGTCACATGTTTGTTGTTTTTTTAGAAAGCCTCCTCTCCTTTCTGTTCTTTTTGTTCCAAAATGGCGTGCCGCCACGAACGCAAATGGATCACAGGGAGGAGGGGTGTGGGGGTGGGGGGGGGGTGTATCGAAACTGTTGCTTTGGAAACGTGTTTTTCTAGACTGAATCAATATTGCAATCAACTCGCTTCCTCCGCTGTTTCCGGCGCGATCGCACATCCGAGCAGCGAGTCCCCGGAACGAGGCTCACGTCTGCTTAATGAAAGTAGTTTAAAGGGACAATCCACCCATTTCTTTTCTCTTCTTTTTTTTTTCTCTCCCTGATTAAACATTCAATCGGGTGTTCTTCATTTCAAGGCATTTCTCATTCTACAAACAGAGAACAGAAAAGCGCCCGTCACGTGGAGATGTCGGAAGGCTTGTGCGGCTCATTATGAGCAAAGCGCTTACACCGCTGACAGCCACTGTGATGCAAGAGTTTCACCCTTATCTGCTAAATGGGCTCACAGACGCGTCTTAATTGGAGTTTCTCAAAAGAAAAATTGGTTTCAACACACTCACTTTCCATAACCTAGTTTGTTACTTTATCGGCTCCTTCCCCTGCCGCTCTCTGCTTTCAATGCACGAGTTATATTGTCATTTTATTCACTCTTTCATTGCATTGCTCGCTCCTTTTGTTTACTTTTCTTTTTCCCTCTCACGTTCCTACTCGTCACCCTCACCCTGCTTCCTCTGTAGGACATCTTCTCCAGCTCTACGTCCTACGACCAGTACATTAAGTTCACTTCCTCCTCCGTTCTGACTCTCACTCCATCACCGTGACCC
Organism: Pungitius pungitius; assembly: GCF_949316345.1. Taxonomy (NCBI): domain Eukaryota; kingdom Metazoa; phylum Chordata; class Actinopteri; order Perciformes; family Gasterosteidae; genus Pungitius; species Pungitius pungitius. The sequence continues at coordinate 10,856 of NW_026909888.1, read as the reverse complement.
CTCTTCCTCTCCTCACTGACCTCCACTAATTCCCTCAGTGGTACTTGGCTTTTTCAACATCTGTCTATCTTTAATAAGACAGCGGGAGGATAGCCAAGACTGTTTTACCCATCACACACACACACACACACACACACTCCCTGTATTGTAAGGCCCACAGGGCACACACATCACCCGGAGCGCTCTGATAAGTCAGATGATGGCTTTGACAGAAGTGCTGCCTTTGCTCTTTAGCTCCTCCTGAGGCACCAAACACACACACACACACACACACACACACACACACACACACACACGTACACGTGTGCGAACGAACCACTCAAGGTGGGACAGCCTGCGTATTAAACACTCAAGTAGTGTGGGTTTGTTTCACACACACACACACACACACACACACACGGGGGTGACCTTGCCACCCACCAAGGTTCTCTGTGTACATGCTGATGCCCTCCGGTTTACGGCTGGCTGAGCAGCTCCTTTATAAACAGACAGGGCCGTGACATAAGACGAAGGTGTGTGTGTGTGTGTGTGTGTGTCTGTGTGTGTAATTGAAAAAGCAGCGTCACTGTGCGCGCGTTAGACAGCAACATGACGTTAAGTCTCGTTGTACAACAACATTAGCGCGGCTCCCTGTCTGGAAGCTGTCTCCATATGCAAATCAAACCCCATCCCCTGTCGCTGAGAGCGCTTTTAGGCTGTTTTCGGTAAAAGAGAGAATCCGACCCAAACAGAGCGCTTAAGTTATTCTTTTCATCTCCGATAAGGCAAGACTGCAAGTCTGTGCCCTGTGGAGAGTTCCTTGGAAAGAATTCCTTTAGACTGGTTGTCTGAACTGCTTATTTTATTGACTGAAGGAGGGTTGAAGGGAAGGTAAAGAGTCATGTGGCTTTCAATTGTTTCTGTGTCACAAAAGTGCAACATTTAAAACTTCTTTTTAACCCAATGTTGATAAAAAAAAGCTGAAATAATGGTCTTTTCCTATTTGCACAAACCACATTAGTACAAATCAAAGACAGATAAAAGAAAGCAAACAGTTGAGAGAATCTCTCTTACCTAAAACACACAAGCGAGCATAAACAAACCCAGATTAAGTAGATCATTATACAAGAAGTCAAACATGTTTCATGAGACAACAACCCAAACCGCAGAAAATCTTCTACATACATGTTCCCCTCATAGCATGATTAGATCTGCCACGTCAAAGCCTCGTGCAGTCAACATAAACATCCAGGAAGTGTTTTTAGGAGACAGGGTTGATCCTCATCTTTGTGTTTTATAAATGTAACTAAAATCCACTGCAACGTGACCAGGACGGACCAGCTCAGTTCAACCAGCCATCGGGAACGTGAAGCTTCATCAAAGTGACGGCACGGACACGTTGAAACACACACACACACACACACGCACACACGCACACACACACACACACACACACAGACACACAGCTCTGTCTGCAGAACTCTACATTAATCAAAAACAATAAACTCACACACACAGATTCGTTGGCGAACAGAGATACCCGAGACTGAATTGCAACAGACACCAACGCACACATGTACAACCCCCCCCCCCCCCCCGCCCCCCCACCCCCACCGTCCCTCCCTCTGAGCCAATTCTACATCCCTGCCCATCCCTCCCATGGAGAGTTGTTAATTAATTCCCTCCCTTTGTACATTCGGCGAGATCAAACGAGGAGAAGCAGAGAAAAAAAACCACTGCCACTTCCCCTAACTGTACTTAATGAGCAGCGGTAATTGAGGTCCTCTTCTTCTCGGAGCCCCCGAGTGAAGAAACACAGCCACCTCAGCCCAAATCCATTATTCATTAGGCGCGATGTGCTGCGAAACCTGCAGAGGGGTTTTGTTTGCGTCTCAGTTGAATGCGAAGACAGATGGATGGAGGGATGGAGGGGACGCTTCTCCACTCCCTCCCCCCCCCCCCCCCCCCCCCCCTCTCTCCCTCTCTCTCGTTCCTTACGAGTTGTCCGTCCGCCCGATAAAAAGACTATTTGCAGCTCCAGCAAAGCTTTTACTCCGCGGCCATAATAGACTAACGAGACACACAGCCAAAGCACAGCGGCAGGCTAATGATTATGGTCCCGTTATGGAAAGAGGGAAACCATTGTGTCACTGCCTTCCTCCCTCCCCCCCCTCCCCTCCCCTACCCTTCCCCTTCTCCGTGTCCATCAGTTCCACGAGCTTTTTTTTTTTTTTACCATTAGTGCGAGTGTGTGCAGAGAGGTACACTCCTGCATCGGTTACGCACAAAACAGACCAGAACCGAGGTGTCAGCATCCGCAGCGATTAAGGCTGCTTAGCTCCATTGTGCGTGTGTGCGTGTGCGTGTGCGTGTGCGTGCGTGCGTGCGTGCGTGCGTGCGTGCGTGTGTGCGCGCGTGCGCTCATTTGTACCCACAGCCATTAGCGCGGCCGCGACGACATGGAAGTCTCGTTTGGCGGCTTTAGCCCCGCCACCACAGAGCGGCCGCATTCCGCTGCATTGTCGCATCGGGCTGCGCGTTGCTTCGCCCCCGGGGGCCGAGTCGGCTACGCTGGGTACGACGGGATCGATCATAGGGGACGGAACGCAGACAGCAGAGAGCTGTGAGCTAAAAGGAGGGGTTGTAAATCAGTGTTTAAAGGCCACAACTGTTTCCCGTGTAACCCGTCGATAGCGCTTTGCTGATGCGCTGATCCGTCTCCTCCTTTTCCCCCCCGTCCAGATTTCTCAGGGAACTACCTCTACCTGGACGGCGGGGCCCACACCCAGCGCAAGCGAGCCCGGCTCCTGAGTCCCGAGGTGGGGCCGGAGCGGGGCCCGCTGTGCCTCGTCTTCTACTACCAGCTGCAGGGCGAGGCCCTGGGGAGCCTGAGGGTGCTGCTGAGGGACAGTGACCAGGACGAGACGCTGCTCTGGGCCCTGAAGGGAGACCAGGGGCCCCACTGGAGGGAGGGCCGCACCATCCTGCCCCAGAGCCCCAGAGAGTATCAGGTGCTTGGGCTTGTTGTCGCCTGGCACGCCGCGCTGCCATTGAGTCAGTTGCATTGTGTAGCTAACGTGACGCTAAGCTAATGTAGAATACCACTGTGTCGTTTTCTTCCCCCCCCCACGATCTAGGTGGCGTTCGAGGGCTTTTTTGACCACCCGACCAGGGGCCACATCAGAATAGATAACATCCACATGAGCAACAGTGTCGAGCTGTCGGAGTGCATACGTGAGTGTTTCCACCCCCCCCCCCCCCCCTCGCTTGCTGTGCGCCACGTTATCACCAGAGAGAGAGAGAGAGAGAGAGAGGCGATAAAAACTCATTTTCTGTTTCTCGTTTACACACACACTTATAGAAGAAACATATGAAAAGAAAGTAGGCCACAAACGGCCTTTGGGCACGGATACTAATCTTTCTTTCATATCTCCTCTCTCTATCTCCTTCAGTGGTTTCCTATCCCCCCCACCCCACCCCGCTCTGTGATTGTTCTCTCCTTCTCTCTCTGTCCACGGCCTTGTCTTCAAGTCAATCAGTTTTTTGAGTCACAGAGCATCAAAAAAAAAAAAAAAAAGCAGAGTGTGAATGTTCATGCGGTGACACGAGCGGAGGCTGATTAAGATGCGGATGGGCTTCGGTTAGGGAAGCGTTGTTTTTGCTGTAACTCTGTGACTAGACACAGGATTGGGTTTTAAATCATTCATGTTTCCTCTATTCGACTTACCTCTTTCACTTTTACAAACAATGTGTTTCCATCGGTCCCTTTTGATTTATTTTTTTTCTCCTTGTTCCATCACTGAACTCCTCATTATTCATATTTCTCTCTTTTTTTTTTGTCCCACCTTCACTCTCACTTTCATAAAAGATGTCGTATCCTACGGCAAATAATAAAGAGCAGTCGATTTCAGTCCCTGTTCCCACGACCCTTGAACCTCCGCCTTTCCTTTCCAGCTGTCATCCCTATGGTCCATGCACCCACTTCTGTCTTTTTCTAACCTCAACACCTCTTGGGTCACCTTAGGTGAGACATTGATGACATAGCAAAGAGCCGAAAGTGAGAGCAGGTCATAAATGATGAACACAAAGAGAGAGAGAGAGACATTCGGGGACCACGTGCTTCCTGTTTTTCAACCCATAAAACTCGCTCTTTTGTCCCTGCCCTTGTTTTTTCTCCATTCTGTAAAAATGATTGTCATGCAAGAAGATTTATGGGCTCTTAGACCGCTGTATCGTCTCGCAACTCTACAAATCTTGATTGATTTTCAAAAAGATGACACTCGCCTTGGCAAAAAAGTGCAGTTTTGCGATTTCAGCAGATTTAAAATGCATTTCTGTTAATCATCAGAATGATGTCAATTTAATAATGGAAATTGGCCACCGGACACCGAGGCTAAAAGAATCCCAAATATGGTGCTGTATTTCATATCTGAAAGGAAATAAATGTACTCAGTCAAAATGCTCACACTGTATCGTTAATACAGGGTTTAGCTTATTTTCCAAGGCCTCTCACATACTCTATTAGTACCAACCTTTGAAACTCCTAATATGAAAGTGACTGATAAAGCAGCAGTTTACTGCTTAATTATTTCACGTTTTCATAATCTAAGTATAGAAATTTCTACCCACGAAGCCGACAGAGGAACATTTGAACCACTCGTAATCAAATGACATTCACATGACAGGCGTATCCCTGTGTGGCTCCATCACACATTTCAATTATTTACCATCAATAACATTTATTTTTTTTCCCTCTCTTTTCCAGAGCCTTTTCCCGCCTTAAACCCCGGCATAACCAGTAAGTCCTACTTCCTGTTCCATTCGTACTTCCTGTGCCAGATGTCTGTGCTTCCTGCTTGTTGATGAGCTCAGCTTGCAGCACTGCGATGGCCCCGAGTGACCTTGACAGTGCATAATATATAATATGTGATATAATATGTAGCATATAGCTAAACATACATTGACCACACTTAAACTCACTGAAAATCCTGCCCTCGCTTGGTTTATGACGACGTACGTATAACATTCCCAACCAGTTAAAGACCAGTTATCCACATTTATTGAAACGTTGAGGGAATGGATCCACTGCATCGTTTCAGCATGACTCCCTGCATGCTGGGCCGACACCTTGTGTAGTTTGTTGTGTTCCTTAGCAAGAAAGCGACTAATTACTGCAAACATAAACACATATTTACCAGGATGCGGTAATCTATGCAATTAACGTAGTTAACGTACGTTTGTTTTCCTTCCGGTTTCCTTCCGGTCTCGAAAGGAGCTTTTTTTGCATTGGAAATAAAACAAAACTGAGGCGCGACATACAGCGGAGAGCTGTGCAGAGGGATTACTCCACGTGGTCAAACAGAAGGGGGTTGGGTGGCAAACGGGCCGCGTAAAGCACTGCTAAGCTAAGCTAGCTGCTAGGCTAAGCTAGCTGCTAGGCTACTTCTCCGTCTCAACGCGCGACGTTACCCTGCGCAGAGGACCACCAACTGTGTCCCCAAAAGAGCGGGGGTTTGAAAACGTGCTGCTAAATGTGGGGACGTTGTCGGCACGTCAAACACAGCCGTTACTTTATGGAGAGTTGACATCAGGAAGAGTCACTAGTTCAACATGTGTGTGTTTAAAATAACATTAACAGTTAAACAACAGTGACATAAAATACACGCTTTCTAAAGTGAGTAGTCATTACTCTCGAGATTTAGTCTTTAAAGAAAAACATTCACTAAAAACAACGTTGTAACAACAACAACAACATTCATTAATTGCCATTAATCGAGATTAATGAATTTCCAAAATGTGCGATTAGTTAATTAGTTCACCCTACTAATAACATGATTACTTACTACAACGACATTGGCAGGTTCACCAACATATGTGTCCAACATCTGGGTGTATTTGCACTTGCCACAGACTTTTTCGGGTCCTTAATGGTGTGTGTTCAGTTACTGGTATTCATGTACTGGTATTCATGTACTGGTATTCATGTACGCAACACAAGTGGGTGTGCCGATAGTGTGAATTGCGTATTTGTGTATTGGTCGATTGGGGAAATGAATTAAAATGCAGGATTCAGGGTCAGGGTCTTAGTGACACTGTATGAGGACTTCTCTGATTAGTGGACATTTATTTGTTGTCTTTTTTCTGCCCTGTCATTGTGTTCACGATGCTTACAGTTAGTGGGTCGGCTCAGTGTGTGTCTTGGTGTGCGTTAGAGAGTCCACGTTCTCCTATTGTGTGAATAGATCAAAAACAGTGTTCACGATTTTGAACCCTGTTGGTATTTGTATATTCAACAAAAAAACAAGCATAGCAATCCCCAGAAATAGTAGAAGCCACAGAGCCAAACTCATAAAACTCTTCTCACCCGACTCGTATGCTAAATATTTGACCTAATGGAGTATTGGATCCTGAGCCGGTATCGTATGACTCGCAGCATGACAACAGCGTCAGCTCCCCCACGCGTATGTTTCCCTGAGACTGAACCCGGGAGCCGGGGATTGAATTTCTACTCCGAGACGCCTGTTGAAAAGTCAGCTAAGAACTAAAGTGTTTCTCCTCCTCCTGTGCACACACATATACATCTATATGCAGGTATACACTGTCGATTTCTGAGTGTGCGAGTGACTTTGAGAGAAAACTGTTTGGACGTTAATTAAATTAGATTAATTTGCATCAACAATTTAACAGAATGACTCCATCCGCAGCAAGGGAGTGTGTCATGGCAACCAATCTATTTTAATTGCATCCTATTATGATGAATTATAATTTAAAATGTCGTGTGCGTGTGGGGGGGGGGGGGGGAAGCTAGCATAAATATGTTTAATAAAGGATTGGATTGACCGAAATCATGACATTGATGGAGAAATATGTGATTATTGAGTGACGTTAGCAGGCAGCTTCAATGTGGTGTGACGTGAACCCGGCGCGCCACCGTGTTGGGTTTCTGTATCCATGGCAACCAGGGAGGCATTGGGCCCATCATGCTACGCACACACGCGCACACGCACTCACCCTTAGAGAAAAGAATCAATTCCGGCTTCGAGTCTGACGATGGAGGCCTCTCACGCTGCATTTTACCTCATTCGATGTGTGGATTGTTCTACTTTGAATAGAGAAAAAGAAAGAAACTTTAGTGCTTCCTCGAAAGCCACGCTTTTTAGCTCGTTTTACGAGTGGTTCTCTTTAGAAAATGTCCCCTTTGTTCTCCTTTTAGATAAAAAAAAAAAAAAAAAAGAGCAAGCAAAGTAAGGGTCATTTTTTACAGCGAGAAATCCTCCGTGTCTTCATCCGCTGAAACAAAGGCGCTGCGCTCCGGCTGCTCAGAGCACAGCTTTACAATCAAAGCCAATTTCAAACCCTCAAAGACTTTGTCTGAACTTTTTTATGAGAAAAAAAAATTAAGCTGTGGGGTTCTGTGTGTTTCTCTGCCCCTCTCCTACCTCTGTCCATTCATTATCGCTCTCTTTCATCTCCTATCCATCTACTTCTTCCTCTACTTTCCTCTTTCTTTTGACCTTCCTCTTTCTTTTGCACCATCTTTCTTTCTTCCGTTCCCTCCCAAGCCTTTTTCTCTGTCTTTCTTTCTCCCACAACCTCGCTCTCCGCGGCTTTCTTTCACGGTGAGTTGACAGAGTATTGAAGTTTCAGACAAATCCTCTAATGCAGGATTAAAGATATCATGGCGGGATTAGCTCGCCCCCCCCCCCTTCACTCCCCTCCCTCCCACTTTCTTCTATCCCTCTCTATTTCACTTTCTTCATATAATGCCCCCTTTCTCCCGTCTGATTTCACCTCCTCCCCTTTTCCACCTATTTCTCCCTCCATCCTACCGCCTTCAATGTTATCTTGGCCTCATGAAAGCGGCTGCGTCTTACCGAATGCAACCACTTGGCACTCGCCGCCCCCTTTGTCCGACTCCGGCCAGTCACTGCATAATCGAGGCTTTGCATTCTCCGGGTTGAAGCTGAACGCATCGCATGAGCCTCCTGTCAATGTGCGGCTAATTGTTGTGACATTTGCATCAGCCCCGAAAGCCCCAGCATAACCGAAAACAACCATGCATCGGGATTTATTTATAAAGAATGAAGGTTTAAGGAGACTTGAAGTATGCAGTTGGGTATTTGGAAAGTGAGCTACAGCTGTACGTTTCTTTGTGTACAGTAGATCCTGTATATGTTGTTTAGTTGAAATAACAGCAAGAGGCATAATTGCAGCTCAGTGCTTGTAAGTAATTTACTGAATCCAACCCCCCTTAGTGGCCTGTCAAGCATTACAATCTCGCCCAACATGTATGCAATTTACATGGAAAACAATGGCGGATTTAACACGTGAAATCATCTGCGGTTTCTGAAACAATACATTCTTGATTTCATTCAGGGGAGGACAAAAAGCTGCTCACTTCTAGCTGGCTCTCATCAGTCGTTGCACGGAGGCGGGAGACTCCTATCAGCGGAACCAAAGCCGCCTCCGTGTAGAAGACTATGTGAAGTCATTTGAAGACATTCTAACGTACAAAGTGTGTTTGGGAAGAGTAGTTTTAGGTTTCCAGGCACTGATGAAAACGGCAAGCGCCCCCGAAAGCGATGCTTGTTGCTGGTTAGCGAGGCATGCTATCCGCTTGCATCTTCAGAGCAGATTAACACTTGGTTTAATCCATTCATTATTCTTTTACTCGTGGCTTTTTGGAAGGAGTACAAAATAACCCCCTCGATTCCGCTTGTAGAGAAAACTAAAGCTTGACGGATGCCTGGTTACGGCTGTAATTTGAAAATCATTGTCCGGGGGGTGTGGATGGGGGGGGTAGCGAACAGTGAATTAGACAGCTTTTGGCTCTCCAACGGGGTCTGCATGCCTGCCTCCCCTCGTCCGTAGTGCCAACCCGTAATGTGTCCTCCTGCCCTCCAGGGGGTGCCATGTCTGGATCGGAGCCCACAGTAGACACAGTGGCGGCGCAGCCCCTTCCCGCCTACTGGTACTACGTGTTGGCGGGATGCGCCGCCCTCTTGCTGCTTGTCACTGTAACCGTGGTGGTGACGCTGTGCTGCCATCGGTACCACTGGGCCCCCAAGAAGACCGGCGCTGGTCATCACCACTCGGTGATGTACCACAACGGCCAGCATCCGAATCAGCCGAGCCACCAAAAACTGCTACCAGAACCAAAAACCTGAGCTATAATCTGATCCACAGCCCCAACCCAAACAACCTGCGCTCAGTTACCGGGCCGTGCCTCGACCCCATGCTCACCATCCGGTTGGAGAAAGAGGACAGCTACGATTCCCGGTGTTGAAAACAACTGGACTCAATGTGATTGATATCCTTTTATTAGAATGCTTTGTTCAAATGAAGCCAATTAAGGGTGTGAAACCCCCCCCCCCCCGAAATTCATGATCGACAGCAGTGTTTTTCCGCATGATGAGAATCAACATAGAAGAGAAGCTGCAGCCCCTGTTTTGCTGATGCGGATCTAATTAACCGATCAGCATGCACCTTTGCTAAACTTCCTCGAGGGCTGCCACTGGCAGAATGAACGTGTGAAAGCTTTTCCTTTTGGTGGGGGGGCGGGGGGGTGGGGGGGCGCTGGATGAAAGGACTTTAACCGATGAACTTACATGAGCTTACATAGCTGCACCTCCACCTGGTAGCGCTGGATATGAAAGGACTCCCCAACAGACTGTGGACAATGAATATGTACACGGGCTTGTGCAATTGTCAGAGCGGGAAAAATGCCTGTCTGCCCCCCCCCCCCCCGCTCTGATCTGCCGTTTGGGACACTGCCCGCCTATCGATAAAAGAGGGGACTCACACCCAGGTACAGGGGGGGGGGGGTAGAAGACGCAACGCGTGCCGCATAAAGAAAGGAGTCTGTTTTCCCTGGGTCTGAATGAAGCTGCTGTTTTTGTTTGCGCACAAGAGGCATGGGGGGGGGGGGGGGGGGGGGGTCAGGGTTTTACACAGGGTGAGATAGAGAGCTTACGCCGCATCTCACACACATTTGCACGGACACTTTTCAGCAGCTTGTAATTGAGTCTCGCGTGTTTCCCTCGAGTGCATTTAAAAAAAAAGAAGAAAAACCCATCCTGATCTGCCTTTGTTAAGATGTGCTTTAAACTCTCACCTCTTACGCCTCCAGAAACGAGGTGGCGCCTCGGTGTCGAGTCCGAGGTTGAGCGGACTCAATGCGGTTTTTGCCTTGATCTTAGAAATAATCCAATGCCTGTCTTTTTAGTGTTGAAACGAAGCATCGTCCATGTCCCGCGCACGCACACACACACACACACACACACACACACACACACGCACAAACACACACACACACACACACACACACACACACACACACACACACGCACACGCACAAACACACACACACACACACCGGATGAATGAAGCAAATCAGAGAGAATCTAAAGATGCAGTTTTCCTTTTTTTTTCAAATCTGTGATAGTTGAAATATATTCTGTTTGATCTTTTTGTGGTGTTTAAACCGGATTGATAATGTGAATGTTATATAGAGACAACGTGCTCCACCTGGCCGCTGAGTTTGGCTTTTACTCAACAGGTAGAGACCAAACTAGTGCTGTGGGATGGAGCTTCTTTCGCTTTTAGAAAAAAAAAAATTACACTGATCCAGGATCACCGGATTTTTTTGTATCATGTCGTCAGACCCTTCACACACATTTCTAGAGTGTTTCTTAATCACCCGTCATCAATCATGTGTTTTTTATATTGACGCGGATGAGTTTGCGATGAGTTTGCGATGCGTTGTGCGACGTTGATAGTAAACACAAACACCTTTCTGCTTCTTGGTGATGATTTGTTGAAGTGTTTCATGATTTGTGACAATATCTTACATTTACTGTGAATCTTAATAGAAACAA
>NW_026909887.1:0-7086 GCF_949316345.1 Pungitius pungitius | reverse complement strand
TGATAACCCGAGAAAAAGAGTCGCAAGGGGGGAAAAAAAAAAAGCCATTACATGTCGTGGATAACGTGATGTGTCATGAATAGCCTCACCTATCCGTCGGAGGGGCACTCCAGCCAGAGAATACCAACGTGGATAAAAACAACAACAACAACAACAAAAAAGAATGAGATCAAAGACTTGGACTCCTTATCGGGAGATTTCAATGTGTTCTAATGAGCTGGAGCAACATTAGGGCAAAAAAAAACCATGAGAAAGTAATGAAAAGATAAAATCCTATTATCCCCGCATCTTGACCCAAATGACCTCTTATATCCAGCCTGACGCTAAATCATATCCAACATCTGCATCTGGAACAAAAGATCGGTGAGCGGGCTTTCTCGTCGCTCTCTAATTAGCATTTAGCGCGAGGCTGGGCGGCTTCCGGGCTTTTCATTGGATGCCCACCGCTACGCAACGAACGCCCGGGTACAGATGCCCTTTTCAATCTTCACTTGGGCTTTTGTTCTCTCCCGGGATGCAGCGTTTCTACGCGGTGGATGGCTGCAGGGTGTGGAGAAATACCATTGTCACACAGATGCAGAGAGATTTGGCTGGTGATTATCTCCCATCCAAGGCTAATTAGAGGCATTTAAAGAAGGGAAGACACAGGCGTCCTCCCGTGGTGATTGTGCGCCCCGATATAATACGTTGTGCCTTTTCTTCGGCAATAAGGGGGGAAAAAAACAGGATTATTCCTCAATCCAGTTTTAATACTCGACTTTCTTGCTTTCCAAACTCCACCAACATGCCCCCCCCCCCTTGCCAATTTGTGCCTCAGCTCGTTTGTTCAGACTTGACAAAGTGAGGCACGGCGACGCCAGGTGGAAATAAAGGGATTGTGTGATGAATGAGCTGGTCTGGGACCGGGGGGGGGGGGGGCAGCGTTGCGAGGGGATCCTTTGGTGAGCATGGTTAGCGCAGCTATCACAGCAGGGCCACGTTCTACCCCCTTTTCATGCTCCAGCCCCTCACCCACCATGCGTGTGCAGACAAAGAGACGCCTTGTGCCCTGAAGTTAAAACCCCAGGGGACACGGGAGCGGGGGGGCACCACAAACACACAGAGAAATCCCCGCTTTGGGATTGGCCCGTTGGCCGCAATGAACATGGTAACGAGATAGATGCACCGCCCCCCCCCCGCCTCCGACCATCTGATCATGGTTGTGTTTCTTGTATATTTTTTTTTTCTCCCCGTCTTGTTGCTCCTTTCCTGCATTAGTAGTTTTTATTGTATTTGCTTGCACTCCCTGCATCTCTCCTCCATCCTTCCCCCCCCCTCCCCCCTGCTTTTCCTGATACAGCCAGTGAAGAACGACTCACAGTTAGCTCGAGCAGAACGAAAGATTCCTCATAATGACTGTGGTCTCATTACCATAAACCATGCGGATGGAAATTGTGCACGAGTGCACATTTGCATAGAAAGGTATAAATCCGTTTGCACAAAGGGCTGTCGTAGCTCTAAGTGGCAATTACAACTTACTCAGCTGGTGGCTGCCATCCTCTCTCTCTCTCTCTCTCTCTCCAACCTTTAGGATCAGCACAGTGCACATTTGTCTGCAAGTCGTCTCGTTCACTTTTGTGCGACGGCCTTCGTTCAAAACGACTGTTTGTGTTTGATTCTTTCCAAACCGAGTAATTATTTTCCTGCTGAAATGCTCAGCGAGGTCACGGGCTTAACGTGCGGCCTCGGCTCCGCTAATTGAAACGCTCTGATCTATTTTTTTGGCGCTTTATGTGTGTGTGTGTGTGTGTGTGTTGCAGGTGTGCCGAAGACCTCTGCAGGCCAGGCAGCTGCTGTCCCCTGACTCTGGATCGGGACAGCCACACTCTGCTGCTGGCCTTCCCCTCCTGCGTGGTCAGAGTGCCGGTGGCTCGATGCCAGCTCTACTCCCGATGCATGAAGTGAGTCTGCACCAAACGCTGGGATGGGGGGGGGGGGGGGGGCGAAAAAAAAAGACGTTAAGTTAAGAACAACGACCCAGAGCCGTATTATTGCAGGAATTCATCCTGCGTTAATACTAATAATTCACTAAATAATCATAATCATAATGCCTTAAATGTTTCATTAAATTGGAATCTAAGAAAAACAATGTGTAACACTTTATTGTTTAATATAATGTTATTAGCTTTAGCTAAATTTTAATTTGAACCTTATCTTATAACACCATCAATTTTAACAGATCATAATAAAAGGTATTAAAGCATTATATGATAAATAAATTACAATAATAAACTATAATGGAGCTTAATAGAATATTCAACACGTGACAAATCTTATATTGATATAAATGCACTTTTGCACTTTGAAATGTTGAATGTTTTAAAAAGTTTTGATGGTTATTTGTGATTTCTTATGTAAAGTAACAGTCGCAGTTTCCCCGCAGGGACAATAAAGTTAACCAGACTATAAGTCTTACATTATAATGATTGAATAATATTAGATCATCAGATATATCGCGGTATAAAGCAAAACCAGCGATGACAATGTTAATCTATGAGGTATTATTTAGCGGCTACTTCATATTTTTAGAGGGGGGTCATCCCCAATTAAACATAAAAGTGCACACAATCAAAGTAATAATGTTTCACCTGCATTCACCCACACACAACCCCCCCCCCCCCCCCACATACTGACATTTACCTGGTCCACTGACACACAAACCGGTGGTTCGCGGCAGCGCTGCGTCGGCTGAACCGTGTGATCTCCCCCCCCCCCCCGAGGTGCGTTCAGAGCGCAGAGCGTTTGTGATGCTCGTGATTTCTCAAATCGCCGCCTGAGCGGCTTTCGGGGTCCAGGTGCCGACCGGGGTGGGGCTTTTTTCAGTCCACCCCCCACCCCCCCCGGTTGGCTTCACTTATTTAAACCTTTTAATAATGCAACAGTCTGCTTTCTAATGCATATAGTTGCAGGTCGACGTTTGACGCCACTTGTGGACCCCTCATTAAAACGTAATGCTGTGCAGTTAGGCGAGGGTATCAGAGATTTTACATTCAATCAGTCGGTGATTATTAATCCATTTCACGCTACTCGACATCCTTTTTTCAGGTGCTGCAGGTTTTCTACCCATGATGCTCGTACGCTTTTCAAAGTCAACAGACCGGAGTTCTTCTTGAGATTAGTGAACCTTCACATCAAACATCTCTGAGCTTTTTTTTCTCTATCCAGCGCATCATTATCACTCCGTTCATGAAGAGAGAGAATTTGTGCGTCACGTCGTGGTGGTCGGAAACAGAACTCAATCAAAGATTTCCAAATAATAAAGACTTTAGGGAGGAGCTCACAGAGGTGCTAACCACGTGGTGGGGCACCACAGGGCAGGAAGTGAAGCTAAAACCAGGGACGCGAGAGGCGGGAAACTACCAAATAAAACAGGAAACAAACCCAAACCGTGACAGTGTGAGGAGATGCAGATCGCTCCTTTTACATTTGGACCCCATCAAACGAAGCGACATCTTCCTTGAGAGCATCTGCTTGTGTCCCCGCAGGAACTGCATCGCCTCCAGGGATCCGTACTGTGGCTGGACCAGAGGCAGCACTTGTTCTTTCCTCAGACCTGGGACCAGGTACGACTCCTCTCCACTGGTTCACACACACACACACACACACACACACACGCACGTCCTGCTACCCTGTCTGGTTTATTCGCTGTCTGTCTTCAAGTCCACGTGCTGTTTTAAGACCTGCCTCTCCTCCCTCCCCCTTGATCTCTGAGCGATTTTTCTATTTTGTATCAATTTGATTTATTTCATTTGTCTTTTTTATCATAGTGGTTCGAAGGTTTTTTTTTCTTCTCTTTTTCGACGGACCCCCCCCCCCATTGAAAAACGTCCCATATATTATTCCTCTGGTCTGGAAATCCTCGGCTTCTGAGCTGAGCCTCGTTGAGCATCTGAGTAACATCTGAGTAACATCTGAGTAACATCTGAGTAACATCTGTGCCCTCTGAGTAACCTGTCGCACGGCCTGCTCTTTGTACATTATCGGTTCAAGATGCTACCGCGGCTACCGTCTGTGCTATGCGTGACGTACCCAGATCGCAGTGTTGACTGGATGTGTGTGTGTGTGAATGTGAGAGTATCTGTGTTGCTGTGACCTCTCTCTCTCTCTCTCTCTCTCTCTCTCTCTCTCTCTCTCTCCTCCCGCCACCGAGCGTTTTGCTCGCCGCCGGGCCGTGGTCGGGCCTCCCTCCGGTGAAATCGAATCTCTCTTTAGTCAGGAGGTTTATAGAATTAGGGCCTTCAAAACAGAGGTGGCAGTGCCAGAAGAACAGACAACGTGGTTCTTTAGACCACCTCGGGCTGCCCGCTGATACCATTAAAGGCCCGCGGGTCGGGTTTCATTGGATTCTCCAAGGTCGGTCAACTCTGCCATCGATTCTGCGTTAAGTTACTGCGGATTTCCTCCTTTTTGGACTAAATGCGACCTCTCTTTACAAACTGACGCCAGAGGAGAACTCGGCAGCTGATGTTATATTTCTTATCTATTTCTGAGGAAAGGGAGTTTTGTATTTTTTTTCTCCAGAGAACTGTGCTTTGGGGGTTTTGTACTGGGAGGAGAAATGCTTTCATGTCATTGGCTTCTGCCAATGATAGAACATATATTATAAATTACTGTTGATCCATTACTTTTATCAAAGTATTCACTTTCTAACTATTCACTCCCTCTTTAATGCAACATGTCATCTCAAGAGAGAGTGAATAGGTGTTAAAGCTGATTTAATAACGCATGTATATTTTATTTTTGAGTTTTATTAGATGAGCTGAGCCTCTTATTAACTGCAGAGGTGACCCGTCGGGGTACCGGCATCATTACTTTTAATAAGCAAGCGTCTAACATGGATACACATGTGGTCCTAATTCAAGTTCCTTTTTTTTTACGATCAACTCTTTACATTTAGGGAGGATGTGATGGAAATGTAAAATCCACACACACACACACACACACACAGGCAAAGCTAAAAAATAAATAGCCCACAATCCTTGAGGTGCGGCCAAGCGAACACACAAAAAAGACATTATTCTTTATTAAGGTGACAACCCGCTGTTTGTTCACAGTGCACTTGGACTTACAGATGTGATCCGCCAGGAGCTTTTAGCTGATTGCAGAACACTAACTTCTCCCTCACTTTGTCCCAGTGAGCTTTCAGCTGGGGGTTGTTTTTGTGTTCTTTTTGACTGACTCATGACCACAAAGGAGAAAGCCATTTATATCCACCCTGATCCAGCAGAGAGTAATGCATGCTAATGCCCTCTTGCAAGTAAAGAAAGATGCATGCTTCACACCCTGAAGGCCAGTGACTTTAATAAAGCTCCCGCTTCCCTAAACGTTCCTTAAATTGGACTCGCGTCGGCTTGTCTGCGGCCAAGTGCTCACTGATTGATGGATCCTTACTGAAACAGTGTTTGATCACAAGAGTCACGCATCAATCGGTTTACGTCTAGTTCATTATAGAAAATGTTGCCCTTAAAACATCAACTTATAGATTATGCATTAGGTACATTTTGCAAAACCCAAACCAAACGTGTTAATTAGACACGGTCAACTTGTGTAGTGCTGATTATTAACCGTGTGTGTGTGTGTCTGTGTAGATTTTGCACATCAGATTTCCAATCATTGAAATCAGAATGAAAACCTTGTGTGTGTCTGATTTTCATAGGAGTGGATTGGAACTGTATTAGATTATCTAATCATGATTGTACACCCACACACACACACACACACACGCACACTCTGAGCCTTTGTTTTGCATCACGGTGCCTCATACACGAGCCATGATTAAGAGCAGTTGTGTTTTTCTTTGTGTGCACCTGGTCCGTGTGCTGTTCTCATTTCCTCTCTGCTTCCTCACCTCATCACATGTTCCTGTCCTTTGACTTTCTGTTGCTCCCTGTTGCCTGAATGGGAAATGAGTTCTAAAGCGCGTGGATAGATTTGTAGAAATCAGATAGGTGGGAATTTCGGATGATGAACGGGAGTCAAGCTGGAGGTTTTGTCGTGAGGAATAATATATTTTTTGATCTTATATAACGGGAGTGTATTTTACCAGCCTCCCCTGACGTAAGTTCCACATTAAAACACATTTCCCTACTCAAATACAGATCTAATGTGAAGAATACTGACCTCGAAATAATTCAAAGCATTAATCCACTTAATGAGTGCCCAGCGGGTATACGTGGTTATCTTTGAATTATAATGGTGATTATTGCAAGAAATTAGGCCACTCAAGGGAGCTCTGTTTAATGATTCCCTTTTTCTCACTGTGTCAAAAACAGAAACAACACAATCAGAGTGTTACAGGAGCTTATGGAGATTATATATAATATATATATATGGTGGCTCTGCTGTAACACTGAGATACTTCTCTTCTATCGGAGTGGATCTGTGCTGCGTGATTAATGACTGTGTCTCTTCTCCTCCGCAGACTGCCGTTCGAGCAAGATGTCGAACAGGGAAACGTGGCCCACTTGGGTGACTGCGACGGTAAGAGGAACGATGAGTCTGTCTGTGTGTGTGTGTGTCCGTGTGTGTGTGTGTGTGTGTTTGCCCAAGAGTGTCAAAGCTAATGGCTCTCTTGCGTAAAGGACGACGCGGTAGAAAGGAGCGGAAGGGCTTCGCTGTTTTTTTTTTTACACAGAAGGAAATCCGTAAATAAAACACAGAGAAAGGGGTCCCAATCCGCCGCGCAGTGTCTCCCATCTTCTCCAGAGTAACAAACAGAGACTTTTAAAGATGACTTTGTTCTCCTCGCTCTTTACTGTACACGTCTACTGTCTTTGCTTTGTCCCAAATGGTTGTATTCCGCTTTAGCTCAAACTCCCCCTCTCTCTCTCTCCCTATGGAAAATCTCTATTCAGATACACAGAGGTTTCGGATACTCCCGTGACACCCCCCCCTGCCCCCCCCACGCCCCCCCTCTCTCTCTTTGATCTGAGAGCTAATTCCAACGCGTGCAAATTAATCCTTCCCCCCCTTCTGAAAGGTTCCCCGAGTTCATGCGCTCATGCGCTCCTCCCCTGAGAAAAGAACGCTCCTCCCCTGAGAAAAGAA